>NC_051161.1:143566395-143754745 GCF_013339745.2 Dermacentor silvarum | reverse complement strand
AAAATAAATAAATAGACTTTGTGGTGGCGTTTTTTTCCATGAGTGCGGGCAGAGCCTCCAGACTGCGATTTATCTGCGGCTGAAGGAGTGGGAGGGGTGGCGGTAGTAGTTGTAGTGAGTCGGACAGGGAATATTGTTATTCCTAAAGACAGTCCGCCTCAAGCAGTGAGAATGAAAGCCGCCCTCCACCACTTCTTGCAGCGACTCATTCCTCTTTTTTTTTTTCCTTTTTTTTTTCTTGCTGGGTGAATGTGATGACCCTTTCGCATGAGGAGAACCGACGTCAGCATTTCTTGCTCCATCACAAGGAACAAGGAACACTCAGTTCATTTGCATCGTAAAGAAAGGGAAAAAAATACATCCGTCGAGCCGGATTCGAACCAGCGACCTATGGATGCCTGTCTTGGCGGTGCCTCTACAGTCCACCGCTCTACCAACTGAGCTATCGACGGAACGGCAACAGCGTGCCTGAAGTTAATTGAAGGAAGGCGAGAATAAGGATGGGCGTGACACTGGTTCACCGGTGTCGCCGAAATTTTTACCGACGCAGATTGGCTTGAACGTAGGCTGGCAATTAACGACACGCTAAGAAATTCTAACCAGATTTAAGAGAGCAAAAATACCGCATTAGTTACGCTATATTCATACTGTGGCCAAATATGTAGAGCTGTTTTAGCGGAGAGCCGACATTCTCTAAATAAGAAACACGCACTACCGCCGACATTGCAGTGGTCTTACCGTCAATTGGTAGCCTAGCTCTATCCGTGATTTTCGTTCGTCGCGTTCGATAATCATTCGGGGTGTTTATAAAATCGTGGAACGCTGTCTATACGAGCCCTTGTAGCAAGACCTGATAGAATACTCGGTAGGAACAGGCTTAAAGCATTTTTCTATACAGGTGATTCTTCTCTTTGCGTACACCGGTTCAGTTGACCTTTCACCGAACTCGAATAATGTACAGAACTAAAAACAAGAACGCGTGAACACACCAGTGACACCCGGTAGCATGTGCTGGCTCCTTTTGACAGGCGTGGCGTGGTTATATTATTGTACGGTAAGCCTGCCATATGGTACCCGCGCTGTTTTTAAGTATCTAATATAATAAATGCGAAGCATTTCTTGGCGAACATTTGCTACTTTGACCGTATCTATCTATCTATCTATCTATCTTTCTATCTATCCATCTATCTATCTATCTATCTGTCTATCTATCTATCTATCTATCTATCTATCTATCTATCTATCTATCTATCTATCTATCTATCAACTAACTATCTAGCCGCCTACGACTTTGTGCTCTCATGGTAGTTTTATTAAATTGGTATGTACCAAAGTTGGCATACTTAACAAGAGTATATAACGAACATAAATGACATGTCATAACATTAATATCATGACATGCGTGTAATGTAGGTCATGAAACAGCTGCCTACGTCTTGGTGCTCTCATTGTCGTTTCGTTAACTTGGTAGGTGCCAAAATAATATGTTATGAAAGTGCATGAAAGTTTCTAAAAGTGTATGAAAGTGTATAATAAGGTGTATGACAAACATAAGTGATAGGTTATGACAAAAATGTCATGACATGCGTGACATGTAGGTCATGACAATGACCCAGCGAAAAACTTGAACACCCCAAATCCACCGAAATGGGTTCGGCCGTGGGTACTAATTGAAGGAAACCCTAAAGGATGCTGGTAGAAGTCATAGTCAAGAGCATGACTCAGCGAAAATGACAATGACTCAGCGAAAAAAATATTAACACTCAAGAACCACTGGAATGGGTTCGGACGTGGGCACTAAGAGAAGGGGACACTTAAGAACGATGGTAGAAATCATAGTCATGAGCATGACTCAGCGAAAAGAGATTACCACTCAGAAACCACTGCAATGGGTTCGGACGTCGGTACAAGTGAAGGAAACACTATAGGATGATGGTAGAAGTCATAGTCATTTGCATGACTCAGAAAAAAACGCCAATGACTCACCGAAAAAATCATTAACGCTGAAAAACACTGAATTGGGTTCGGACGTGGGGAAGGAAATACTAAAGGATGTTGGTAGAATTCATAGTCACGAGTATGACTAAGGCTTTCGCCCTAAGGTCTCTTCGGTGTAGCTAAAGAGAATCCTGAGGACTCAGGACATGAATGTCGTGACATGCGTGTCATGTAGGTCATGAAGGAGCCGTCTACGTCTTGGTGCCCTCATGGTCGTTTCGTTAACTTGGTAGGCTCCCCGCACACTGCTTCGCATAACACTGATTCCCACAGGGCATGGGATCGGCCGCTCTTTCAAAGTTCTTTTCCTTTTTAATGCGTTTGCATTACCTCACGCACATTTTGCGGGTCATCAATTTATCTATGCATGTTTGTCATCGTCATCAGCCTACTATTATGTCCACTGCAGGACGAAGGCCTCTCCGTGCAATCTGCACAAATGACCGATGGATGTCCGCGTCGGGCAAACCGCTATACATTCCACCGCTCTACCAAGTATCGACGGAACGAGTAGTGCAGCTCTTGAAGATCATGCAGTGACGCGGCTCGGTGGGACGCAGTTAATTCAAAGACGCCTGGCTGCGTGTCAGCGCCAAAATGGTTCCGTTCACATGCGGGATGTCCACTGAACATTCTCCGCCTGCAGCATTCTCCGGCGGTAACAAAGATGCTGTTGCAAAGGGCACCTGTTCTTGTGCAACCGAGTTGCGAAGCGCGTTCGTCGCCGAAGTGTTTTACAGTGAAGCTGTATATGGCTAGGTTTTCTTTTATTACAGCGAAGCCGTTAAGAGCTAGTTCCTACTTCCCCCAGGCTCATGTCCGCGTTTAGAAGAAAAAAAACTATCGTCATCAGTATTTCGGCACCATATTTGTCTGTGGCCGTTTCCCGGCAGTTGTGCCTTAGCATAGGTGGCAAAACTGTGTCAAAACGGATGATCAACAATATGACATGCTCGTCACTTACTTCACGATTAACGATAATAAAATCACGTATGGCATATGCCCGCATTGGATATGCGGTTATGAGGCACGTATATATGCGGGTATGAGCCAGAGACAAGAAATAAATAAAGGAAGGAAGGAAGGAAGGAAAGAAATAATAAGAGACGGAAAGAAAGAGAGAAAGGAATAAAGAAGGAACATAAGAAAGCAATCACGTGTGGCTCATACCGGCGTTGGGTTTAAGGGTATGAGCCGCCGAGAGCAGGAGCGGGAGAAATCTCACAGGATCCTCACCATGCCGTGCAGGGTGCCGCGCCTATGAACGCTGTGGCTCATACGCTAGTCTATAACGATGGGGCGTACTTGGCGCAGCAAACACACTGCTTGGCCATCGCGCCGGGTGACAACAAGACGCTGGTCTCCTTGTTTGACGAACATGCCGAAGACGCTCAGTGTAGTCAATAATGATAATGTATAAATTCACGATAGCAATATTCACTTCAGGAGACCCACCATAGTCACAGCTTCACCGGCTTTCATCTCCAGCGTAGTGCAAGGGGTCTGATTTTTTTCGTGTCCGTGCATCAACAATGAAAGAAGGTGAGCGTGGGCCAACCCATGGCAGAGGTGAAGCAGGCTTCAGGCATTTTGTCCCTAACAATAATAATAATAAATATTGTGACAAGCCGAGGACGAAGACGTTCAAGATTACTCCGAAGAAGACGATGCTGTTAACTTCACGTGCTAACTGCCATCGTAACAGCCGCTAGTTAATGTAAATATTGTGTAAGTATATTTCCTACTTCATTTACCCCCTAACCTTTTTTGGTGGAGGTGCGGGGTAAAAGAAGAAAGAAATATATTTAAATATATATATAATAAATGAAATAAGTAGATGAACTTGCATTGTCTCGAGTCGATGGGTATTCTGCAATTGTTTGTGAAGAGCACATTGGCTCACTAGCAGGAGGCGTTGCCATACACACAAATTGTATATGCATCTACGCACGCTTGACTCAAAAGAGCACAATGTCATCTACTGCGGCATTGGGTCTGTGCCGTACAAACGAAAGACGAAATTGTGATATCTACGGTGTATGTATCTCCAAGCACACCCCAGTGTGACAACAAGAAGCTCATGACCACGAACTATGCATGGTTTAGCCAGTGATGGCACCACCCCGGTGATCATCGTTGGAGACTTCGATGTGTACATTTTAAAATAACGCAAGAAATGGCTCACTCAGTTTGTGCAAGAATAATTTGGTTTGAAGTGCCACACCAATCCTAGTCACTCAACCACTCAACAACGGTCGTGTATAGATTTAACTTTGACCTAAAATCTGTACAATGTTTAACAAAACCAATCACTGTTTATCGGAGTAATCACAAAGCTATCGTCATTTCGATTGCCAAATGAGGAAACTAAATACATGTACCCTTGTCTAACCCTGTGTGATGTGCAACAGCTTCGCTGATCATCCACCTTCACCGAGTGGAATGGCTCCTCAGCTTTTTTTATAGCGTTAGCTATAGAGTGTACTAGACAATGGTCGAGTGGGCCGAATGGCGCTCTGCCGCTGAGGCGCCGCGTGTGGAAAAATAGTGCGAGGGCGCTGCGAGCGAACTGGATTGGGTCGGAGACACGCTCCACGGCATATTCAGTGTACTTTCGCTGCGGGCGCCGAGGCCGATTGCGCATAGTACGCTCTTAAAATAGTGCTTTATTTCAACTGCAAATTTATGCTTACACCATTTTGCCAAACATATATATTTGAGGCATGTATTATACAACGCGACGTCTTCAATTTCGCTGTCGTTGTCAAGCGCGTCGTCTGCTAGCGAGCGCGGAACGCCCAGTTTTTCTCGCAGAACCCCTGTGCAGTACATTTTTTTAATGTTTTATTTGCTTCGGTGTGCCCATGACTCTTGACGGCCTGCACCAAATGTAGTTTTAGCCATGTGAACTGCTGTTTTTACCACTGTCCTCTAAAACTAACTGGTATCTGTGCACCATGAAGGCTACGTTGAAAATATTATTATTGATACCGTGTCATTTTACGCGCGCTACTGGTATCTGTGCACCATGAAGGCTACGTTGAAAATTTTATTATTGATACCGTGTCATTTTACGCGCGCTTCTTGTTGCTGGATATTGATCAGGGACAATGATCGAAGAAAACAATATTAGAGTGAAATAAACCAGGTTTATTAACTGCGTGGCGCGAAGAATGACTAATGTGTTTCTAGGTAATTAAATCAAAGGATACATAGACATATATATACACGATATATATGTAAGGGAAAAAATAACCAATCTTCTAAATGTAATAATTGAAAAAGTGAGAACTACCAACCGGAATAAGCGCACGTGTTTGCAGTAACAAACACACTTACTAGTGAATACTGCAAATAAAACTCGCATTCGCAGAAATAATATGCACAGCAGGCAAAACCATCTATATATATAGTGTGTGTGTGTGTGTGTGTGCGTGTGCGTGTGTGTGTGTGTGTGTGTGTGTGTGTGCGTGTGTGTGTGCGTGCGTGTGTGTGTGTGTGTGTGTGTGTGTGTGTGTGTGTGTGTGTGTGTGTGTGTGTGTGTGTGTGTTGTGTGTGTGTGTGTGTGTGTGTGTGTGTGTGGTGTGTGTGTGTTGTGTACGATGCCTAATAGTCGTTTCCGTTCGAATGTAACGCATAACAGCACTATTGCAGTCTCATAGGTGAGTGACTGCATGCAAGTGAGGACTGTCATTCCGAATGATTGTGCTTCCGGAGAGTCGTGGCTGTTGCGCAGATGCGCACTTCCTGAGAGAATTCACGGACGAGTGGTAGTAAGTCCTGCTTAACAAGTTCCTAGCTCTCAATCAATATAAATGCCCCGTTTTAGGGCAGCCTGTAAATCTGCTAACTTGATTCAGACAAGGATTTTTGACAGTCTCACCGTGTTTTCAACCCATTAAAACTGAGTGCCCCGTGTGGTGCCACACTTATCTTCTTCAACGAACGCAACAGATCTGCACATATCTCTACCTGTATGTGAGGCATGCCGTTCCTTTAATTGTTTCATTATGGTCGTTATGATAGTGCACCGAATAACTGAAAGCAGCTGTTTATAATATACAAGCTTCTGAGTTAAGCGGTCATACATTTGGGAACGGCATTACATTTATGCATGAAATGTAGGATAAGCGTAACATGTTTTTCTCGGAAATCAGACTCGAGAATAATTTATGTTGCTCACACCCCCAGAAATAAACCGAAGAACGCAGCCACCGGCTTTTTTCTTTTTTTAATATAATCAAATTCTTCAGTTTTGCGTGGCAAAACCACTATATGATTAAGGTACCCGGTTTATATAGTTTTTTTGCCACCTGGGGTTCTTTAACGTGCACCTAAATAGAAGTACACGAGTCTTTTTCCATTTCGTTCCCATCGAATTCCGCGACCTGGATTGAACCCGCGTGCTCAAGACCGTATCCACTATACTATATAGCCACTAATTAGGCTACCGCGCAGACTTTCTTTTCTTTTTCTTTTCTTTTTTTGAAGTATAGACTGGAAAAAAAATCCACGTACGGCTTACGGCCAAATATTAGCATATAGAATGGCCGCTTTAAGCTATGGGATCAAATATCTTTGTACGCATTTTTTATATTATTGTCTAATAAAATTCCCCTTTGATTTCCTATAATTAACTAAAAGCGTTTTCAGCGCACGAGGTCCGACTGCAATAAATGACCCCTTAACGATTACTCCGCATTCTGTTACGCGAGAAAGGCGAAAATTTGACTGAAATGCTGCGCTTCAGCTTTTTTTTTTCTATAACAATACTTCCCGTGAATCTGAGGACAAGGCGCCGGAAGCGGCAAGCAGGAAGGTTGCATATCTTTATCCTTCTGCGTTTCGCAGGACCTACTGATGAAAAACTTTACGTGCAACAATACACACGAGAGATACATGCTGCTTGAAGAACGAGAAAAATATTTTTTCTCCGAAGGGAACCGTACAATAACATAGTAGAATAAAAGCCGACACTGCGGCCGCAATGTACGAGCAATGACCGAGCGGTATTAAAAAATAATAAAAATAAATAAAGAAGAGAAACAAAGTAATTTATTCTTAAGGCATAAATACACTTCATATGCAATTATGAACCCCATTTGAGTGGTCTGAACGCAAATACCAGCGCGCGAAGTATTACGAATGACCCTGCCGAGCAGTATCGCCAGCAGTTTCCAACGGCGCGACCTTGATGCGGCCCAATCCACTTCGACCGCAGCGCCGCCCCAGTATTTTTCCACGTCGGGCGCATCACGGCAAAGCATGCGCCGCCCCAGCCGCTCGTCCCACTCGACCATTTTCTAGTACACTATAGTTAGCCACACTGGCCTAGCCAAGCCCGTTTCGCGCGGCACATCAAGAGCCGTGCTGCGCATGCGCAAGGATCAGTGATGTCACACGGCTTGGGCACCGGAGCCACCGGAGCCAGCACCTCTCGCGCACTCCGCCGCCGCCGCGCGCGACTCACCGCCGCCGGTCTGCGCATTCCAGAGGAGTGACGTCGTAGCCGTGGTAGACGCACTGGCGCCGGCGCGCGCTCGCCGTCCAGTCGCCGTCTGACACTGCGCTGGAGCCGCTGCGCTTCTGACTGGCGTTTGCCAGTGTGGTATAGCCATGGAGAAGGAGAGCGCAAATGCTGCTCAATAGCGCAGAAGAACGGAGAAGCTTGACTCATCGGACCCCGAAGTAGTTGCCTGGCAATTAAGCGGTTGAGCATAGGAGGAATGAATACATGTGGCACATAATACGTATACCGCGTGTGTGTCATTGGAGCAGCAGTAAGCATGACAATCAAGCTAATCCTTGACAATCCAGACAACCAGGAAAGCTAGGAATAATCAGCTGAACCTTTGCTAACGCTACGTATATCCTGGCATAGCCGAGCTAAGCCACTGCAACTTTCTTTAACAGCCTCCTAGCAATACGACTGTACTTTTTACTTTGTCATAGTCTGAATGAAAATGAATACAAGCCTGATGCGCATCTCTTGTCAAATACGCGGTTTCTTCGTGACAGTTCACCACAGTGATCGATCTGCATGATTTTAAAGCTAACGAGTGGAGGCGTATCAGGCCTCCGCATACTAAACGAGTGCGGAAGGAAGCCCTGGTGCGGAGCCGTTGTCGTCATCGTCGTCAGGCTGTCATTATTCCTTTGTCATCCGGCCTTCTTGTTCAAACTGCCTTCGACGTCGAGCAGTCATCATCTTCAAAGCCATCATTCCATGGTTGTCGCGCCGTCTCTGTCTTCATTAGCACACTATCATGCCGTCTACCAAAACACGTCGTCGACCATACATTTTGCCGCCATCATCATGCACTGTTAAACACTGCACAGTATTGACCCTTTTCGCGGAGAAGTTTGCTCTACAGGAACGAGATGGCACTTTCGGCCGCGCGCCATACGTTGCCTCAGCGAATGCGCACGAATACGAAACCATTACTGCTTCTACCCTGCTACTGTGCGATCAGCTGTCGAAAATGCAACTGGGTGTGCGCTAGTGCACTGTGCCCAATTCATACTGCAAAATGTGTAACGATAAAGGGAAGACGTGTGCGGTATAGTTCGCTGCAAAAATAGTGATTCACATATTAATGAATGGAATTAACCTGTGTCGCCGCTGCTGCATAAGGACTGCCTGTGTTGCCGCCCTTCGCGATGCACGGCTTTCCTCAAGGATAAAAAAAATATAATTAATCCACCTGCGCCATATAGCTAACTTCCAAAGAAAGGACTTCAACTCCGGAACGTCAGCACTTAGGAGTGAGTACCACTCGTTACAAAATGAAGTAGTGCTACTTACTGGCATTGTAAGTTTCCCGCACTTTATCTACACACATCCACCCTTACTCGCACGAAAATTTACGCCCACCCAACGTGTGAGTGAATAGGCGCACACTTGAATCAATGTGCCGAAGCATAAGTGACGGCGACTACACCGACAAGACAAGAATGTTGGAAGCTGAACGTTTCGTGACGGTCCACAGAGCAAGCGAGGAACTAGCGATAATACGTCTTTGCTACAAGCTACCGCAAAGTACCGAACATTTAAATTCCAAGCTTTGTGCGCAGCAAGAACAAATTTATCGCAGCAGAGCACACCCGGGAGTGATTACGCTGAAAATAAACAATCAGATAGTGGCCGCACCGAGGAACTTTACTGAGTCAGAAATATGACAAGGCGGAGGTTCAAAATGTTTGCCAAATAAAGAACGCAGATCACACTGATCCCGATTTAATTCATAAGCGGGCAGTTTGGACAGCTTGGAATAAATTTCTAGCCCCGCTTTTGGCACTTGGCAGCAGCGAGGGCAGCGAAAGTTCGTTCCTCACACGCCTGCTTTCGTTTATTGCAGTTGACGGCGCTCTGGCAAAATCGACGCATTGACACGTGGTCTACTGACTGTAGCGCCACGCACTGCTGACTGCACCACACGTATCCAGAGGCAAATCGACGTATCGACACGTGTCGAGGCACGAACACTGCCTGACGCAGCAAGGACACTACCGACGCGGGGCACCGCCAGGGGGAACCTTCCTATAAAACCTATAAAACCTTCCTATAAAACCGTCGGCTTCACTCTCACGAGTGAAGCCGACGGGAGCGGACGTGTCGAGTCAAGGTGCCATTTCAGCGCAGCAGGAGCAGCGTGCCAAAGAGATAAGTTTTGTTATTTTATATTTCACTTTTTGGTTTTTTTAGGAGGGTTAGCTTAGCCAAACAATCTTTATAAATTATTGTAATGCTTTCTCACTTTCTTGGTCTTCTCGCTTAGATAAAAGTAGGTAAAGAAATTTTTTTTTTCTTTTCCACATCTACGCCTTGTTAGTACGAGATGATGGTTGGTACTAGGGGGAACCCACGCGTGCGTTGTTCTGAGTGCGAGCGTTCCTACGCGCTGGAAGAAACGCGGTTTAAATCAGCACGCGAAGCGAATGGTGCAGATTTTATCTGTAGGATGTGTGTGCTAGGGTCGCGGCTAGACCGCCTAGAGCAAGACAAGGATAAGTTAGCTAAGCGGGTTGGAAAGCTAGAAAAGGAACTTCAAATCGAGCAGAAGCAGAGGAAGGAGGCAGAAGAAAAGCTAGCTAACGCAGAAATCCAGCTGAGCGCCACCATTCTGCAAAGCAATGATGAACGCATCGAGGCGAGCACCGCGAACGGAGCTGGCTCCGATGCGAGTGTAGAGACAGCCGAACCCGCCACGCCGGTAAGCAGTGGCGCAAACGTCAGTGATAGTCACGAAGGGGATACCACTGACGCGGCCGGGGAAGAAAACAAAGCCAAGGGCAAGAATAAGAAAGGAGGGAGGGCATTGTGACTTCGGGGGCAGCTTTCGGCGGTGAGGGGGAAGGAAAGCGTCGAGTTGTCTTTGTTGGGGATTCCAACATGCGTAAAGTAGAACCGGCGATAGCAGAGAGGGTAGGGGCAGACGAACGAGTCCAGGTTAGCGCGCTTCCGGGAAAGCCGATTAGAGAGGTGATCGCGAAGGCCAAGGAACGCATGTGGGACACAATGGAGGAGAGACACCTAGTGGTGATAATGGGCGGAGTGATTGACGTACTGAACGGACGAGGAGCAGGAATCACAAAGCAAATAGCCAAAGGGGTCACCGACCTGCGGAATGTTTCAAAAGAAGTACAAATCGCGGTGTGCACGGTGCCAGAGGTTGAAAGGCAGGGTTATAAAATTGAAAGGGCAGTTCTTGCAGTAAACAGGGAAATTTGGACTCTAGCTAAAGCAATGAATTTTACGGTCATTGACATCAACCGTGAAGTGCACCGAGCAGGCCGCGAAGGCGCTTTTGTGCGTGACGGGATACATTTTAGTGAAAGTGTAGCAACACCGGTCGGAAATCGATTCGCGGCACGAGCTGTAGCTTTTTTAGGCGGGCCCCAGGCAATCAGGAAGCAGGATTAAGTATTGAACATAGCGAAACACCAGTAAAGGGCAGAATTAGGCGACCAGGAGTCAGGAAAAGACGCAGAAAGGATAAGAATAGAGAAGGTAAAATTTGCTACATTAACATGCAGGGTGGTCGTAAGCAGGAAAAATGGCTGGAAATTCAAACGCAACTGAATGATGAAGCGATTAGTGTGTACGCCTTGACCGAAACGCATCTACGAGATTTGGAGCAGCCGCCGGTTATTGACAACTTTGTATGGGAAGGGTGCAACAGAATGACCGGGTCAAGGAAAGGCGGAGGCGTAGGCGTACTAATTAGGCGAGGTCTGAAGTGGCGAAGGGTAAACGAGACATGTAAAGAGCACTTATGGATTAGTGGTACATGGCAAGGTAAAAAGACGTGGCTGGGAGTAGCTTACCTATGGACAGGTAGTGATAGCAGGGAAAAAAATAAGGAATTGGTCGATTGCATTAAAAGCGATATTAATGAGTTCAGTAACTCGGGACAGGTGATATTAGTGGGAGATATGAACGCGCACATGGACGATTTAGACGGATATACTGATTACAACGGCTCTCTAGTGCTGGATTTGTGTGATGAACAGAACCTTATAGTAGTTAACAGGGAGAATAAGTGTCATGGACAGGTAACGTGGCAATGCGGAAACAGGCAGTCATGTATCGACTACGCCTTAGTCTCAGAAATGGTCTACGAACAACTGGACCAAATGATAATAGACGAAAATGAAAAAAAATAGCATGGGAAGCGATCATAGACGTTTAGCATTAAAGTTTGGGAGAGATACCAGCTCAGAACATGAACCAATAGCCTCAGAGTTTTTAAAAATGAATGACGAGCAAATAACAGAGATCGCAAACAACATAGAGAAGAAAATTGAGGCTTTTCCTACAGCAGTCTGGGAATATAAGGAACTGGTGGAGGTTATGCAGCATGAAATAAGGCGGACACGGCAATACAATTGTTGGATTGGAAAGAGGAAACCACGTAAGTGGTGGAACAAGGAAATTAAACAAGCTATAGAAGAGCGTAAAGAGGCATCTAGGGTTCATCGAGAAGCCAAAAAGTTGGGATTACAAGAAGAAGAGGTGCTCCTTAGATGGAATACATACCGAGAAAAGAAAAGGGTTGCGAGTGAGCTCGTGCAAGAGAAAATTAAATGCGCAAGTGAACGTTGGGTGCATAACATTCACAAAAGAGACAAAGGCGCCCCAAAAAGATTCTGGAACCATATAAAAGCACTCGGAGCTCCAACTAGAAACTCGCAAACGGCTATAAGGGATGAAGACGGTAACATCTATGAAGGCGATGATGCGCTGCGGTACATCACAGACGTTATCAGGCATAACTTCGGGACGAGAAAAAGCGTAGTTCAGACAACAGATCCAGCAACAACAGAGAGGCCTGAGAGATCAAAATTCAGCATAGAAAGCTTTTATTGGAAAAAGGCAGCAGAAAATGTCCCTAACAACACGGCAGCAGGACCCGATCAAATCCCAATACAGCTAATCAAAAACATCGGTCCAAAAAGCAAGGCACTGCTGACTAATGCCATAGAGCAAGTGATTAGAACAAAGAATATTCCCGTTGGATGGCGTGAAAGCAAGATGAATCTTATCTACAAAGGCAAAGGAGATAAGGATAAGACGAGCTCGTACAGGCCAGTTACAGTAACGTCGGTGATATATAGAATGGCAATGCAAGCCATAAAATTAGAACTGTCGAAGTGGGTGGCGGAAAACGGTGTATTGGGGGAACTACAGAATGGGTTCAGGCCAGGCAGACGCTTAGAAGACAATATGTTTGTACTAACTCAGTGCATAGAGATTTCAGTAGCTCAGAAAAGACCTTTATGGATAGCATTTCTAGATATTAAAGGAGCTTATGACAACGTAGACAGGGAATTGTTGTGGGATATTCTTCAATACGAAGGCATAGATGACGATTTCGTGGAGCTGCTGAGGGAGATATATCGAGACAACCAAGTACAAGTGGCATGGGAAGGCCGAAAAGGAAATGAAATGGTGGGAATTCACCAAGGATTGAAGCAAGGATGCCCTCTGTCACCATTGTTGTTCACGCTTTACGTCAAGGGCATAGAAAGACGACTGGAAAACAGCGAATTAGGTTTTGATTTATCCTACATGCGTAATGGACAAATGGTGCAACAGAAGATCCCTGGACTGATGTACGCAGACGACATTGTGCTACTAGCGGACAATAAAAAAGATTTACAGATACTTGCGAATATCTGTGGGAACGCAGCGACAAATCTAGGCCTTAAGTTTAGCACAGAGAAATCAGGGATTATGATCTTTAATGAGCACACGAGTAACTTCGTGGTGTCAATTCAATAGCAAGTAATACCCATAGTGAAGCAATATAAGTACCTCGGCGTACACATAAACGAAGGAAAGAATTACTCAAGCAACCACCAAGATAATCTGAAAATAAAGGGGAAGCGGAATGCAGCATTAATGAAACACAGAGCACTGTGGGGCCACAATAAGTATGAGGTGGTGCGTGGAATCTGGAAAGGAGTAATGGTGCCAGCGCTAACATTCGCAAATGCCATTATATGCTTAAAATCGGATATATTGGCGGGTTTGGAAGTTAACCAAAGATCAGTAGGCCGGTTGGCTTTGGGAGCACACGGTAATACGACAAATGAGGCAGTGCATGGAGACATGGGTTGGGCCTCTTTTGAAGTCAGAGAAGCACAAAGCAAAATTAGTTTTGAAGAAAGGCTCAGGAACATGGATGAAAATAAATGGGCGGCTAAAGTGCACAAGTATCTCTACATGAAAAGCGTCGACACAGAATGGAGGAAGAGGTCAAGGAAGTTGGCAACCAAGTACAGGATAATCGAAACTGTAAATAGACAACCAGGGGTCATCAGAAAGAAAGTGAGAGAAATAGAGACCGTGAATTGGATGCAAAGAATGGAAACGAAAAGGACAATGGAGATTTACAAGAATGAGAAGAAAGAAATTAGAAGGGAAAATCTGTACGATAACACAAAGGGCAGTGCCTTGCTATTTGAGGCTCGAGCCGGTTGCCTAAGGACGAAAACATATCGGAACAAATATTCGGAATTAGATGAGACATGTGTATGCTGCAGTAAAGATCCAGAGACCACTCAGCACATCCTAATGGAATGCGACGGGATCCACCCAGCGAGAACCGTAGGTAACGTGCAACTCCCAGAAGCGCTTGGGTTTAAAGTGGAAGGAAACATAAACAGATCAGCCGTAGAGATCAGCAAGAGACGATTAGAGTACTGGTGGAAAAAAAGTAGGGAAAAGATGGATGCGACCTGATCTCTTAAAATCATAGGCAGCGGTACAAGGTAAATTTTTGAAAAAGAAAAATAATGATAGGTATACAAAAATGCAAGATAAAGAACATGTATAGTATACCTGATTAAATCAAGCAGGCTAGGTGACTATTTGTCGCCGCCCCGTTTCAAAGGGGATGCCAATAAATCATCATCATCATCATGCTGCACTGGAGCCCTGCACTTCACTTGGCAGCAGCGAGGGCAGCGAAAGTTCGTTCCTCACACGCCTGCTTTCGTTTATTGCAGTTGACGGCGCGCTGGCAAAATCGACGCATTGACACGTGGTCTACTGACTGTAGCGCCACGCACTGCTGACTGCACCACACCTATCCAGAGGCAAATCGACGTATCGACACGTGTCGAGGCACGAACACTGCCTGACGAAGCAAGGACACTACCGACGCGGGGCACCGCCAGGGGGAACCTTCCTATAAAACCTGCTGCACTGGAGCCCTGCACTTCACTTGGCAGCAGCGAGGGCAGCGAAAGTTCGTTCCTCACACGCCTGCTTTCGTTTATTGAAGGTTAGCAATCATTTTCTTACTACACAAGTATCTTTCAAATTGCTGCCTCTCTGCTGCCAAAGTGATAATTTGGTGTTGTGAATATGAGTGAATTAGCAAAGTTTCGAGAAGAGATGAGAAAGGAAATGTTTGAATTCAAGTCTGCAATTGAGAGAGAACTACGGAAGGAAATAAGAGACCTAAAAAGCAGTGTGAGCTTTTTGAATGAAGAAGTCGAAAAATTAAAGGGAGAAAACATTGATCTTACGAGGGACAACAAGTCTCTAAGGAGCATCAATGAAAAGCTAACAACTGAGTGCGAAGCTCTGAGAAAACAAATGTCTCATCAGGATCAGAGGATCACTGCCTCTGAACAATCCTCTCGAAAATGTAACCTTGAGATTAAGGGAATACCCAAACTTGCTAATGAGGACCTTCCTTGTACCCTTCACGAGATTGGCGCACTGTTAAATGTTCCCATCTTGAAAGATGATGTTGAAAAGTGTCACCGCGTACCTGCAAAAAATGCCACTTCAATACCGAACATAGTAGTGCAATTCAAGAGCCGCTCCAAACGCGATTCGTTGCTTCAAAAAGCAAAGAAAACGCGCATCTCGACACAGGACCTTGGCCACTCCTCTAACACGCCTGTGTTCATCAATGAACACTTATGCCCAGTTTTAAAGCAACTTCTTGGCATGGCAATAGCTAAAAAGAAAACAGCAAACTGGAAGTTTGTGTGGACGAATGATGGGCGTATTCTTGCACGGAAAGATGAAAACTCGCATGTTCTGCACATTCGTGAAGCATGTGACATTGAAAAGATTGCTTAGAATCGCTATGCGCTGTTGTGGTGCATCTTTTCTTTCGCAATGGCGATATCATCTCGTGACGTCAATAAT
This sequence comes from Dermacentor silvarum, assembly GCF_013339745.2. Taxonomy (NCBI): domain Eukaryota; kingdom Metazoa; phylum Arthropoda; class Arachnida; order Ixodida; family Ixodidae; genus Dermacentor; species Dermacentor silvarum. The sequence continues at coordinate 143,739,075 of NC_051161.1, read as the reverse complement.
CTTGTAGCAAGGCGCTTTCGCGACAAACTGTGCTGCTTTCATTTAAACATTCGTTCAGCACGACACAAAGAAGATGAACTATCTGCTTTTCTTAATACCTTTTCTTTTACTTTTGACATTATAATGATCACGGAGACTTGGTATACTCTAGAAGACCAGGTTTACAGGCAAGATAATTATAACACTTACTTCCTCAATCGTACAAAGAAAAAAGGTGGTGGCCTTGCCGTGTTAATAAAGAACGGCATAGACTCTCAGATAGTACCAGAATTTTCTTTTATTAATTCTGACATTGAATGCTTAACTCTAAAGTCACGAAATTACGTTTACTCTGTCATATACAGACCACCTGATTCATCTGTAAATAATTTCACTAGTGTTTTTGAAAAATTATTCAATTACGTAAATGACAACAACTTAAGACTAATTCTTGGTGGTGACATTAACATCAACATACTGGAGTCTTCTCCCCTAGTAATTGAGTTTATGGCTACGGTTGTGTCAAATGGTTACGAGATAGTAACAGACCCCCACACGTATCACACCAAATTCGGCAACTTTAATTGATGTTTTTATTACCAACATAAACAAAGATAACGTAGAGTCAGGTGTATTGTGTTGCGATATGAGCGACCACCTAGCACTTTATTTTATTACAGACAGTGATACCAAAAAGCCCAGGGAGTTACCGACTAGAACAGTTCAAGATATCACGCCTCTTACCTTAGCTGCTTTTAGCACAAGTATTTCCCAAACAGATTGGAGTACAGTCTACCTTTCATTAACTGCAGATTTAGCCTACGAGACATTCATAGCTATCCTCAAACAAATTTATCTTAAGCATTTTAAAGAAAAGGTTGTAAAAAAATACCGTAAAAATCGAAAACCATGGATAAATAATGAATGTTTAAAAATGATCAAAAAGAAAACGAAACTGTTTAGAAGGTTTTTAAAAACTAGAGACCTGTCAGACCTAAAAACATTTAAAGAATTCCGCAACAAAGTAAATGCGTTTATTAGGAAAGAAAAAAAGAGATTATTTAAGTCAACAATTTAATCCAGACTGCTGCAATGAGAGTGCAAACATCTGGAGGAAGCTTAATACGTTACTTCACAGGACACCTATTTGCTCAGGAATTACGGAAATAAAAATAGATGGCCCGATTGTTAAAGATCTAGAGCTTGCTGAAAAATATAACCACTTTCTCATAAACGTTGTAAAGCCAACGCAAAAATTACAGCCAACGCTAACTCGTGCAGAGACGACAGAAACAAACAGCATCTTTTTAAAACCAACCGACGATCAAGAAATAGCCTTAACGTTCTCTGCGCTAAAGAACACCAGCGCGCGTGACATAGACGGCTTTCAGATATCTCCGATCAAGCATGTAATCCATATTATAGCTCCTGTGCTCACTCACATTTATAACCTGTGTTTATCGACAGGTTGTTTTCCAAAACAAATGCAAACGTCTGTTGTCACTGTGCTATATAAAAAAGGAGACAGAAATGACCTTACGAACTACCGACCCATTTCTATATTACCGATATTTTCAAAAGGCTTTGAAAAAATTATTTTTAAGAGAGTCATAAACTTTTGCACCAAATTTCACATAATAACAAAATCACAGTATGGTTTCATGAAAGGCAGGTCGACTGAGACTGCTTTACTAGCCCAAAAAGAAATAATTATAAAATCTTTTGAAGATAAGAAACTCTGCATTGGAATCTTTGTAGATTTTTCCAAGGCCTTTGATCGTCTCTGTAATTACACTTTAATTGAAAAACTAGAAATGTATGGTATTCGTGGCATCCCACTTTCACTCTTGAAATCATACCTCAAGTGCCGATCGCAATGTGTAAAAATTAACAATTACTTCTCTTCAGCCGATAACCACTGGGGTACCACAGGGTAGCATTTTAGGGCCGCTGCTTTTTAACCTGTACATCAACGATATTGTAAAAATAAGTGATAAACCTAAATATATAATCTATTCCGATGACACTAGCATTTTCTTCACTGGTAATGATATGGGTGCATTGACTACACTTATCAACACTACATTAGAGAGCCTAAATGCATGGAGTGAGCAAAATTCATTAGTCATTAACGCATCCAAAACAAAAGCTGTAATTTTTCACTCGCGGATGCAGAGTACTTCTCCAGGTGATGCCTTACGCTTAGGTAGTGCGACGATTGAAATTGTAGAGACGGTTAAAACTTTAGGAGTGTTTTTTAATTGTAGAATGTCATGGAAACCACAAATTAGTAAGTTAATAACTAATATTTCCAAATGTGTAGGTATACTTGCACGACTGCGTTCCTTGCTTCCAGTTTCCGTTAAGATAACACTTTATAACAGCTTGTTTTTATCGCATGTCAGTTATTGTTTTCTGGTATGGGGAAGCACAACAGTAACGAACATTAATAGACTATACAAACTACAGAAAAAAGCGATTAGGCACATTGCTAATGTTGACTATTATGCGCACACGGGTGAATTATTTAAACGGTTTAACTATATTCCAATTCATCAGCTTTACGAGTATCACCTAGCAATAAGATAGAAAAAATCCCTGCTCAATAGCAATCGCGCTTTTTTGGATATTTTTCAACTAGAACCATACATTATCCCATACCCTACTCGTCACCAACAACACTGGATCATTCCATTCTGCAGAACACACCTCGGCCGACAAATGCTTCGCTTCACTGTTCCTGTTTTATTAAACAAATTAATTCAAAAAAGAATAAAAATTGAAGAATGTGGCGCACGTGCTATTAGGGAAGCACTTTTATCATGAAATCAACGCAATATTATTTATCACTAATAAAACTTTCAGCGTATATTGTAATTTGTCTTCATGTATTGTACTGTGTAAAGGAATCTATGTATCTATATTTTCAGTTCGTAATGAATCTATGTGTATTACAAGTTGTAAAATATTAACCCTTTCTTGCTATGAATGAATTTTTGTTCGTCTGTCCTAAATGCTTTCCATGTATCAGGGAGGCTCGGGTTCCCCTCAAGTGACTAATGTCACTTTTATCCCGAGCCTGCCCTCATCCTTGAGATGAAAATAAACTGATTTGATTTAGTACAAGCACTGTATACGCTGTTCACGCCGTTTGGACAAGGCGTAATGAGCTCTGAAAGCACTTGCATGTCCTCTAAAGCTGTGGCCAAAGTTTCGTGTCGTGCACGCAGTCACCGTCTACGATACACGTCGAAACAGTGGTTTGCTGCGCCGCGCCGGCGTCATGCGCTTGCATTGTAAACGCGGAGACAACGGAGGCGGCTGAGGCAAGCAATGGACGCCTCACCTCGTAATCAAACATGGCAGCGCCCACGGGAGCGCCGCGAAAAGGGTCAATACTTGCGAAGTATTGCTAGTGTATTCAATGGCCTGGATTCTTTGGGTTGCGCAACAATGTTTTGTTATAGGCGACCATCCACTTGCGCATAACGGGCCCTAATATGGTTGAATCACTCTTAGAAGGACCCTAAAACAATTTCAACGATTGTGTAGAAACTTACTCAGTAGCGTAGGTCCGTCTTATCATTAAGAGATATATTTAAACAGACCGCATGTCATTCTTAAATACAACCTCCTTGATCAATACTGCGATTGAAAGCTTGAGCGACTGATAGTGCGGGTTGATGAATGCAGCGATCAAACCGCAATATTGAAAATAAAGATGCTTGAAGCGGCAGCTACAGGTTCCAAATTTGCCAGTTAGCCAAGTGTCGTGTATAATGTGCTTATAATGGCCGCAAGAAAATATCCTAACACGTTAAGATCTGGAAAAGGAAAGCGCTGCGAAGGCGTGCCTTACAAAGTGAGAAGACGTCTGAGACAGAGCCACCATGTTGAGTAATTCTTTAGTGCGGTGGTGCAACTCCGTGTTAGTTTGATTTCTGCGGTCATTGTAGGTATTTGTATTCTAACTCGTTATTTCTTTATTTTAAAGAGCCCATTTGAACACGTTAGCCGCAGCTATAGCCCTATAGCTGTGGCGACGTTTATTTTTGCTCCTGACGGCTGCCAAGTAATCTTGCGAGCGTAAAATAGAAAGAATCGTAAACGTGCGTATCAAATATTTATATCGCGTCAGGCTTTTCTCAAACCGAAATAACATAGGGAACAGCTACAGTTATGATTACACATCCGGGCATTCGCCGCAGCAACGCCAGGAATGTCCGGCGTGGTCTGCCTCGTTTAGCTTCATGCATATAAGCTTCCAACATTGCGCGTCATGCCGCCACGAATCCATTCGTCGTGCGAAGTTCGTCTTGAAAGTTCGCGCCATATAGCCAAGGCTTAACGAGAACTAGGTAGAATAGAGACGCGGCAACGCATTCGGTTTAAGTTAACCGGAAGCACACTAAACTTGGGTCACCACGCGAAGGAGGCGGGACATAGTGAAGACCACACGGTATAAACGTTGAGTGTTAACGCCGTTTCTTAAAATGAGAGTGATGTTTCACCACTCGTACCTGTTTTACTAGAGCGTGCTGACACGAAATTCTCGTGAGAAAGCATTCCTTGAGAGATGCTTTGTGTCTGAGTGTGACAACCCTTACGAAAATGGTTGTTGAATTCTAGTAGGAATTCCACTGACGTCTTGTTACTGAATCAATAAAAGTTTCATGGGAATATCATGGACCTATCATTGTAGATTCGTTGACGTTTATTGAAAAGTGGCCACCATGGAACCATTGTAATTTCATTTACCAGTTATTGTTTTGATTTCATATGGGATTTCCATGGAATAAACATTGTATTTCATTGAAACGTAATGTCGAATGCAACATAAAAATTGTGAATTTTAAAGTGGACTACATTGGTAAATAAATTAATTTTGACATTTATTATTGAGGCACTTGCGTGCATTGGACACCTTCAAGATACCTTTTGTAGTATTTTATTCCAAGACGCCTCTCCCTGTATTGTTATGGGAAATGAACATAGAGTTTGGTAATAAAAAAGAGCATATGAATACTTTATCAAGGTTTTCATCAATTTATTTATTCTTCATTTCACTGGCCAACATTAAGAACAGGCTACTTGTTATGCTGATACACTGGTCGATGGGAACTTGGTGCACGTGTACTCTGGAAAGAAATACAACATACGATTAGTCAAAATTGATCCCGATCTTAAGTGCCCATGTGACACCCGTATATTTATATGGGTGGGAACGGTGATGTGCAATGTGTTAACACAAGGCCCGTAACCGTTCCAGACACTTACTGAATCACACTTTCATGGCGATACAACAAAAGGACGGACGGCGACCTTAAGGTTAATAGAAAAGGCTGCGCGGCATGGGCCATACTGCAACAGTACCACGTACAAAGCATTTAAGCGAAACATTAAATCTTGCTGTATTACATGCCGCAAACACGATCTGATTGTGAAGCACGCAGCGGCGGCGGACTCCCGGATTAATTTTGACCACCTTGTGTTAACGTGCCGATAAATACGAGCAAACAAGCGTTTTTACATATTGCGCCATCGAATGCGGCCACAATCGAAACCGCGACTTCGTGCTTAACAGCGCAATGCCATAGCCACTAAGCTACCGCGCCGAGTATACGGACGAGCATCAGAATACACGAACCGGCGTCCATGTTTTAAGCGGTTGGTTGCGGAGTACAAGTTGCGGATTCAAGTTGCGGATTCAGGTTGCGGATTCAAGTTGTTTGAGCGTGACCAGCCTGCCCAATGAGCAATCCTGCAAGCCAGGCCGGAAACTATTCCGTGTAAACCGATGACATGTCCCACACCTTGCACTCGACTGAAGGCGTTATACATGCACCACGAACACCACGCCTGTGCTACACCGCCGCCACACAAACACGAGAAAGATGCTCACCGAAGACAAGAACTATCGTGGGGGCCGCTGTCGTACCGCTCCTTCCTTTGTGCACGCTTCCGCACAGCAGTCGATGACAAACCTCCGCGTCAGCCGATGCGCTGCTGTTATCCGGAATGATTGTGGCACGGACGGGATATAAGGACATACCACATTTCGTCTTGTGACCTCATGACAAAAATGCGTCTCATCATTGTGCAACCGCAAACACACAAACACACGGACATCCGAGCATACCACGCCGACAACGCGCACACGGACACCACAAAATGTGCAAAATGGCGACAAAGCCAACGCCGGCTGAAAACAAGATACCCATGTTGCCTATTCTTTTTTATTGCGATAGCAATTATATGGACACTCAAAAGCAGATTTCTGCCGTCGGCGTCGCCGTCGCCGTGAGGTTCCGTATGACGTCAATGGAGATGAAATTCTCGCCGCGCGCCGAACGCTGTATGTGCGAGTGAAAGGGCGCGAGGGGCGCGCGCTTTCACGGGGAGTGAACGCACGGCGGAGAACAAACGCGCGTTCTGCGCCGTGCTCCCTTAAGGGCTGCAGAAGTAGGCGTCTCTTTCCTCCTTTACAATCACCATATATTTAGATGATGACAAGTGGTTCTTGAGGGAAAGGGAAAGGTTGGCGCTATCTTCTGCAGCCCTTGAGGGAGCACGGCTCAGCGCCAAAATATGTAGAGCAAACGCGCCTCTTCCTACGCGCAAAAGGCCATGAGGGAGGGGGGGGGAGGGAAGGGAGGCGACGTTTAGCTGCGGCACCAAGTGCCTATTTATATCAGAGGCTCCGGCAACAGTCACCAGCGCCGCACGCATTTTGAGCGAACGCGGGCATAACGCCGACGGTGTCAACAACAGTTCTGCGTGTTGCCGGTGCTGCTGCATGTCCAAGTTTATACAGCTGATAAAGCTAATATCATTACTCCGTATAGCTCTCTACAAATTTGCTATCGCAATTGATGCTTCGCCTTTCAGGTGAAACTGCGACAACTTTTTTAGATATGTACGAATTGAAACGTTTAAAAATAACTTTTTTTATATAAGTTCTAGTATTTTTTTTTCAAAGCTGTAAGCCTTGTACACAGGCTCATACAATAAAATACATTGTTCGGCGAATGGCTGTTGACTGCGATGACACAATCTTTAAGTATTTAGGGGAATTTAAAGCATCTAGACGCTTTGCCTCCGAGAGTCGTACAGGCGCTTAACTAGGATCTCTAAGGCCACAACAAAAAAAATGGGGAATAACGAGTATGACAGCGCTCACATCGGCGGTCTTGCACGCATGTTACTATATATATATATATATATATATATATATATATATATATATATATATATATATATATATGAAAGCACCAAAGTAATGTGCTGTTTTATTTCTTTTGCGTCAGCGACAGCGCATAGCTGCAACCGCCAGGGTGCCTCAGTGCTCTTCCCCTCTCCCACCTCTATGCAGCGGGAGAGTAGGCGGGAATGCAGGCACGCTGGCTAACTACACCCTCCCCTCTTCTCCTTCCACCGTTCTGGCGAAGCCTCGCATGCTTCCCATTCTGAGCGAAACCAACGTCTTCCCTTGTATTCCAAACGATGATGCGTTTTCGGCGGCTCTTGGAGTAACGAGGCTTCTTCCTTCACGCGTGGATATGTCACCTGCGTTCCCTCGACGCGCCATCGGCCGCGTCCTATGTTTAGGAGAAGCATATACGACGGGACCAATTAATTTTACGGTAATTGAACCATATAGCAGGGCCAGATGTCGTCGAGCGGTTTTCAGCACTCACATAAATGGGACCACACAAGAGCTCAGTATACTTTATACTGACTGAGGGGCTCGCACTGAACCGGGGCACAGTAAGGGTGGTCGGGAGGGGGAAGTTAACTTCGTTCATGTGAACATAAGTTCATTCAATGTCACACGTACGTTAAGTAAAAAAAAAATTCTACGGAAAACCAATACAAAATTGTCAATGGAAAACTTATTGAGCAATGCACGAGGGAAGTTTCATTGTAGTCTCGTTGTGCTGGCTCAGTGAGTGTTGAAATTCCATGTAATTTGAAGTGAATCAATGATGGTACAACGGATCGACAACGGAAATTCAATACCCATTTTCGTAAGGGAAAAACCGTTCAAAGACCCTTTAACGAACAAGAATGTTGCATTGGATCCGCATTGTTATTACCTTTTGCCGAAATCTTTAGCATAGATGCTGAGGCGGAGAGTGACAAATTCAAAATACAGAGGACGCGTCGTTACCTTTACCGCCTCCAGTATCTCCAGCTACCGTTACCGGACACAGAATGGAGGAAGGCATCAAGAATGTTGGCAGTCAAGTACAGGGTAATCGAGAGTGCACATAGACAACCAGGAGTCATCAAAAAGAAAATAAAATGAAACAGAGAAAGTAAATTGCATACAAGGAATCTAAACAAAAAGAAACTATGAAGATTCACTTACACCAGTGGCGGCAAAAGAAAGTGCAAGAAAAAATTTTATTGTGACACAAAAGGCCATGCCTTGCTATTTGAGGCTCGTGCAAGTTGCTCAAGAAAAAAAATTTAGAGTGACGTTTCGATTCGTGAACGCGGGCAAGCGTATGGACGCCGCGAGCATGTATAGCGAGCACCGCGGCGTCGAACAACAAACGGAAAGGGCGCGAACACGGCCATTCTGTTGTCCACCTCCTGGAGGCTTCCTTCGGCGCTCGCTTCTCTCGCGGCAACAATCTCGTCAGTATGAAAGACGAGGCATCTACGATTGCGCGTAAATACATACCGGAGCAAGTATTCACCACCAGATGACGAATTAGTCTGCTGCAGCAAAAATCCGGAGACCACTGAGCACACCCTAATGGCATGCGAAGGGATTCACCCCAGCGAAGCCCATTGGTGACGTACACCTTCCAGAAGCGCTTGGATTTAAAGTGGACCGAAGCGTCAACCGGTCATCAGTCGACATAGGCAGGAGACGTTTAGTGTTGGTGGAAAAAAACAAAGGAAGAGATTGGTACGACCGGATCTGTTACAGATATAGTTGGCGGTACAAGTTAGATACAGAAGTCTTCGGGAGGAGAACAAAGATTAAGGAGATGAATACAAAAATACTAGAATTAAAAAAAAACATGTATAGCATACCACCTCAAACCAAGCAGGCTAATTGACTATGTGTCACCCCCCATTTACACAGCCGATGCCAATAAATCATCACCATCATCGTCGGCCCTTGTCCTATCGTACAGTCGAAGACGACCTGTCTTCCGAGATTTGAATCCAACGTGTTTGATAATAACTACGGATATTTCCAACAACGCCGGTTGTCATGTTACCTGCAACTCAGCGTATGCACAAGGGACACTACACTGAAACCAGCTCTCATGAGAGTCTCTACACTGACATTTTCTAGAATCCTAATCATGTTTCACATGTTTCAAGTTAATTGTATCCGGAATGAACAAAGTATTTATATTAAATGAAGAATTACATGTGAAATATATATTTTTCATTCCATGTTTACTTATTTTTGTGGAGCAGCTCTGAATTAAGCGCAGCGCCTGCTTCGTTTAAGCTAATATATATATATATATATATATATATATATATATATATATATATATATATATATATATATATTTGCTTCCTAGCTGTTCTACTTTAGTCCGTAGTTCATGGCCGTTCGGCTTTTTATATTTCGAACATGATCTCCACCTATTTGAGATTCTTCCCAACCCTACTAAAAAACTCCCGAATTCCCAATAACTCCTATATATAATAACATCATATGGCATATAGGAAAAACGAGTTTTGGTATGGCATCCTATATGTTTCATATCGCATTCTTGGATATGGGAGTTATGGGGCATATGAATTTTTCAATAGGGAAGGACCATTGCTGATGACCCGCGCAAGCACGCGCAACCATGCCATGATGAAATCAATACGAACCAAACTATCACAGAACGATAGAATTTTAGGTGACATAAAGAGGCAACTGACAAAATTTGAAGACAATGTTTCCTCTATAACTGCACTAAAGGCCGTAGTTCGTTGCGTCAAGAGAGTTGTTGAGAAGAACACAAAATCCAGTTCCGACATATCATCACGACTTAACGATTCCGAAGATTGGGCTCGTCGGTCTAACCTTGTGCTTTTGGCATAGCTCACATTGAGCGGAGAAACGTGGCCAGAATCGGAAAGCAAGTTTGCGTAAATTTGCATTTCTAAACTAAACATCAAGTTAGGCCCTTCGATATAGAGCGTGCCTATAGAATTGGCAAATACAACAATAACAGAAAAAGACAATTGTGGTGAAACGACGACGACGACGACATTGACTACATGTGCGGCGCGTCGCGGAAAGAAGAGAGAGCACGAGGTGGCGCGGCGTGAAAAAAAAAAAAGAAGAGGTAGAAGGCACGAGCGCAGCAGAGGTGGATTGGAGACGGCGTTCGAAGAGGCAGGGTTCGAGAGGGTTGTTCGGGTGAACCGCTGGGCAAACTCCTGACCAGTTGCGCTCCTGCGGATGTCGGTGACCAGTGCGGCGACTGCCTACCCGCGAGACTGTTCCCGGCTAGTACTGTTCCTGGTCGTGCTGTTCCGCCGCCACCGCTAACCCAGCATCTCGGCAAGTCGACCCACTACGTCTTGCTCAGCGACCAAGTCGTCCCACCACGGTCTCCTTCTACTGAAGACGAGGAGGACGTGAGCGCGAGCAAGAACCTTGCAGCGTAGGGACGTAGCATGCATGTGTTACATGTACTTTAGTCACTGTTTGATGTGTGCGACGTTCTGTTTGTATAGTATTTTACAGAGTGCTTGGTTCTAATATATGTTATCTTCAAACTTAAACGTCTACGGCTCCATCCTTCACCGCACCGCACGTCAACAAACGTGACGGTCCGCAATCATCTCACTACATTTCTGGCGTCCGCGCGACAGGAGAAAACTCTCTTTAACACCTCTTGAGAGTCTCACTTTGTTTATGTGCGGTGGTTGAAGATGGATGCCGAAAAGCTGATAGGTCTTGGTAAAGAGTTAGGACTGTCAGGAAAGGCACTCCAGCAGTGGATAGAGAAGGAGCGCGAGAGAGAAAGCGAGAGATATACGCTACAGCGTGAAGCTGCTAAGGAGGATCACGACAGAGAGTTAGAGCGGCAAGCCGGAGAACGCCAGTTACTTGAGCTACGGCTACACGTGCAAGAGTCGCCACAACCTAGTCAAGCAGTCACCGCTGAACCAAGCGAACGCAGCGCGAGCAGTCAAGGTTTTCGGAGTCCGCATAAGCTAATTCCAGCTTTCAATGAATCCCGGGATGAAGTCGACGCTTATATTCAAGGGTTCGAGCGAGTAGCTGCTGACCAAGGATGGCCTCGTGATAGGTTAGGTCTATCCCTGAGTTTGTGCCTAACAGGGGAGGCTCTCACTGTCGTCGGACGCATGTCTGCTGAAGATGCGACTGACTTCGCAAAGCTGAAGTCAACATTACTTCAGAGGTTCCGGTATACCGAACAGGGTTAGCGAATCAAGTTCCGAGAGGTCGAACCCGAAAATGGCGAAACAGGACGCCAATTTGCAGGCAGACTGCTTGATTATTTTGACCATTGACAAGAACTGGCCAAAACCGAAAGGACATATGATGCCTTGAGAGACATGGTCGTCTCGGAACAATTTTTGCGTCGATGCGACCAGAATCTCGCGGTATTTTTGAAGGAGCGAGGTTGTAAAGGTTTGAGCAATTTAGCCGCAACAGCGGATCATTATCTCGAAGCCCAAGGCCTGACTCACCTGGCTATAGGCAGAGAAGAGAACGCGTATGTGAAGAGCGGTACGGTGCCAAAAGAGCGAACGAGCGCTCAAGGAAAGCCCCATTGCTTCATATGCAATAAACGAGGCCACAAGCCGTCTGATTGCTGGTCTGGAGCCATAGGGAGTAGGTCTGTGAACAATGTGAAAGGGAAGAAGCCACAGAGCTTTCCCAAAAACACGAAGGACCGCAACGAGGCTTTGTGTTCCAGTTATGAACGTGGCGAAACAACGCAAGAAAGCACCCGGCGCAAACAGTGCCAAATTGCAACAGACATTGAAGACACCAGATGTGACAAAATTGGGTCGGGCGCGGAAAGCCCCGTCGGTCCGATACGTCGAACAGCACGAATGCCGACAGCGCGAGGTTATCTGGAAGGTCAGCCTGTGACCGTTCTTTGAGATTCAGGCTGCGACACTGTCATTGTAAAACGCGCACTTGTTCCAGCCGAGAAACTTACTGGGAAAACGCGGACTGTTTATTTATTAGACAGTTCCGCTCAACAACGTCCAGAAGCCGAAGTTGATATTGACTGTCCGTTCTACAAGGGCATGGTACTTGTCATATGCATGGAACGGGCACTGTATGATGTTGTGTTGGGCAATATCAACGGCGTCTGCCCCTCTCTCGAGTTGCCAGGAAGCGAAGCCGCGCTAAAGCCTGAAAAACGTACTGATGGCTGTCTACATTGCAAGGACAACACCGAACCTGTTTGCGATGATGATGTGGCTGCTGTATCACGATCCGGTGGCAAAGAATCACCAAAGCTGCCAGTAGTCATGCCAAGCCCGTTGGACGTTGGTCCCGAAAGATTCGCGAAAATGCAAAAGGACGACCGAAGCCTCAGTGGTTGCTTGGCGGACGTTGGCAAGACTAAAACGACACGATCAACCACTGCCATATTCGTCATCATCAATGACCTTCTATACCGGCGGTACAAGTCTGCGACACAGAGAGAAGTAGAACAGCTGGTTGTTCCGAAGGACCTTTGAGCATCCGTCCTGGAGATCGCACACGAAGGCATACTGTGCGGTCACCAAGGGACAAAGAGGACGGCGGATAGGGTTTCGGAAGAATTCTACTGGCCTGGTGTGCAAGCAGAAGTCACGCGGTTTGTGAAGTCCTGCAACATTTGTCAGAGGACCGTCCCAAAACATCTTGTAGGACGAGTGCCTCTGAGAAACGCGCCGATAATCAATACGCCTTTCCAGCGTGTCGCTATCGATTCATTGGACCCCTGTCACCCATATCAGCCAGTGGTAATCGATATGTCCTAACTATGGTGGACTTTGCAACCCGTTATCCAGACGCGATTGCGTTGCCAAGCATCACCACTGAAAGAATTGCCGAGGAGTTGCTTGAGATGTTTTCCAGGGTCATAATTCCACGAGAAATAGTACGCGATCGAGGTACACAATTCACCTCGCAGCTCATGAAAGAGTTAAGCCGTCTGCTGTCTTTTAAACCAACCACGCCTTACCATCCAATGGCGAATGGTCTAGTGGAGCGCTTTAACGGAACGTTGAAGCAAATGATCCGGAAGATGCGCCAAGAAAGCCTGAAAGATTGGGACCGATTACTTAGCCCCACTGTTATTTGCCTACAGGGAAGTCCCGCAGGCAAGCTTGGGTTTCTCGCCCTTTGATCTGCTATATAGACACTACGTACGAGGACCGATGGTAATCCTCAAGGAGCTATGGTCGGGAAGCCAACTGCATGAGGAGACAAAAACAACGTACGGCTACGTTGTGGAGCTACAAGAACGGTTACGCCGAACATGCGAACTTGCCCAAGAGGCACTTCGAAGGTCGAAGGCGACCCAGAAGGAATATTATGACCGGAAGGAGAAGGTTCGACACCTTGCCGTGGGAGACAAAGTATTACTTCTGCTCCCAACCCACAACAACAAACTAATACAGACCTGGAAGGGACCATTTACTATTATTGACAAGAGAAGCGACATAGACTTCGTCGTAGACTTAGGCACACGAGAAGGTACCTTAAATATCAATCTCCTTAAAAAGTACGAGGAGCGGGAGTCGTTGCCGCCGACAAAACACCAAGCTGCTGCCGTGGTCAACACTCGCGAAGGTGTTGAAAATAGCGACCCTCCATTTCTTGTACTCAAGCAGAAAGAAACGTACGAGAACTTAAGGATTTCCACGGACTTGCCAGTAGAGCAACGCAATCAAGCAAAAGCTATGATGCGTGCATTCCAAGACATATTCTCGGATGTTCCTGGCAAGACGCATCTCGTAGAATGCCAACTAAGACTGACCACAGAAGCTACTACCCAAAGAGGCACGCTTACGCTACCATAGAACGGGAAGGCCTCGCCCTTGTATGAGCCATCCAAAAGTTTCACGTGTTCCTCTACGGGAAGCGTTTTGTTTTGCAAACGGACCATGAACCACTTTCGTACAATAATTCCGCTAAGCATGTCAACAACAGAGTGCTCCGCTGGAATTTGCTAGTTATGGAGTATGACGTCACTGTAGAGCATATCAAAGGCAGTGATAACATTGGCGCCGACTACCTCAGTGGAGTCTCGTAGCCCCCAAAAATGACACCGACTATTGTTTATGTATGTTTTGATGTTACTGCTTTTGTGTATCGTGTGCGTGTGCTTTAGAAATGTATGAACAGTACGAGCAGTCTGTGTACTTTCAAGTGCGTGCGATAAGTGCTAGTGAAACCAGTGCTCCTTCTGCAAGCCCACTCCTCAGAGCAAAGTTGGTTAATGATAAACAACTTTCTTGGGTGAGGGGTAGTGTGGTGAAACGACGACGACGACATTGCCTACATGTGCGGCGCGTCGCAGAAAGAAGAGAGAGCACGAGGTGGCGCGGCGGAAAAAAAAAAGAAGAGGTAGAAGGCACGAGCGCAGCAGAGGCGGGTTGGAGACGGCGTTCGAAGAGGCAGGGTTCGAGAGGATTGCTCGGGTGAACCGCTGGGCAACCTCCTGACCAGTTGCGCTCCTGCGGATGTCGGTGACCAGTGCGGCGACTACCTACACGCGAGACTGTTCCCGGCTAGTACTGTTCCTGGTCGTCTGATCTCATGCCGTTCCTCAACGTTCGAGCCGCCGCCACCGCTAACCCAGCATCTCGGCAAGTCGACCCACTACGTCTTGCTCAGCGACCAAGTCGTCCCACCGCGGTCTCCTTCTACTGAAGACGACGAGGACGTGAGCGCGAGCACGAACCTTGTAGCGTAAGGACGTAGCATGCATGTGTTACATGTACTCTAGTCACTGTTTGATGTGTGCGTCGTTCTGTTTGTATAGTACTTTACAGAGTGCTTGGTTCTAATATATGTTATCTTCAAACTTAAACGTCTACGGCTCCATCCTTCACCGCACCGCACGTCAACAAACGTGACGGTCCGCAATCATCTCACTACAACATGTAATTCTCAAATTCATACATTTCAAAATGAAACAAAATATTCTTTCAAATGCTAAACAACTAAGAGAGTCCAACCACGGTGTTAGAAGTATTATAGGTGTAAGAACGGAACCTGCGGGAAGGGATAACATCGGTCCGCGTTTTGTGCAGAGGGCCCGAGATGACGCCACAGTACCCGTGGACGACGGCGAGGTATCATGCAGGGTCGCTACGAGGCTACGAACGCCGCTCGAAATAAATAAAAAAGTCAGCCTTCACGCTATAACGAGCGCAAAAACATAAAAATGACGAACAAATACGACATTTTGACGATACCGCCATAGATATCTGTGCAATGTATTCAGTTTACCACCTAGAAGGTTCGCGATAGGAGGATGCCTTCGCATTCGGACATGTGAAATTGTGCACCTCCACCAGATGTCACGTAGCATTGACGCTGAAGTAAACAGTCGTAAAACTGTGTATGACAAAACTGATTCTTTATTGGACGAACCTGTGCCCACAAAAGCAAGCTACACTCGAAGCACAACGAAAGCGGCGAACATAGTCGGCGATCATCGAAAATCTAATCAGCGGGGAAACGCGTCGGCTTTTATACATGAGCCATCGAGGGTTCCAGAATAATCCCTGGTACACGTGTGTCTTCCAGAAAGTTCTAGACAATTCGGGTCACTCATACAATCAGATTACATGAGCGTCGGTGACAAGAGACAACGGATAGAAGCATCGACATCGTTCGAGAAGCATCCGATACATGCAGGCGCGTCCTGTACCTAGCGATAACTTTTAACAGCCGGTGAAAAGCGGTCACCGGTGAAAGGATAAACATGTATACGTGTCAATATTAACATATGACAGTGACGTCGCGTTGATATATGACAGAAGTTAGTTCAATTTGTTGAAGTAATCCTCACCTATAGTTAGACAAATATAACGTATTAGCCGTAGTATTACAGCAGCAAAACGTACTATCGATTGCCGACTCGAACATTCGAAGCAATTAGCGGTCGTTGATTGCGCATAAAAAATGTGTGATGAATACAACCTGTGTTAACTCTAGCTTGTCGCACATGAAACAGTGAATTTTAGCGACGTGCCAGCAGCTAAATTTTAGGCATCGATGACGCTTTAGGGCATGAAAAACCGCAAGGGGAGACATATTTACAGTGGTGGGTATGTGTTTCCGATTCTTGTCTGTTGACATCCGAGTGATATTTTTCACTGTCTGTGTCTTACATAGTCACCCAGAGACAGCATTATAACTTGGTCCTTTAAGGAACACGTCCATTTGGATGTGTGGAGTTCTACGAGCGTAGCCAGTCCACCGCGGTGGTACAGTGGTTACGGTGCTCGGCTTCTGACCGAAGGGTCGCTGTTTCGATCCCGGCCGCGGCGGTCGCATTTCGATATAGGCGAAATGCTAGAGGCCCGAGTACTGTACGATGTCAATGCACGTTAAATAACACCAGATTGTCGAAGTTTCCGGAGCCCTCCTACGGCGTGCCTCATAATCATATCGTGGTTTTAGCACGTAAAACCCAAGATATTCTCATTGTCACAAGCGTAGCTCTCGCACGGGCAGAAAAATTTCCATTGTGACACGGCTACGTTTGGTGGCAGGAGGGTGCGAACGGTCCGCAGGCGCCTTTCTTTTTTTCTGTCTTTGTCAAATGAGCAGGGCAGTCGGGAAACTTCGTCGGCACGGCGTCTTTTGCCAGAGCCGCCTTTCGCGGTGCACTCACAAGAACGTGTCCTTTGTAGACTGCTTCCGACGTCTTCGTGACGTACCTCGGCTCGAAGTACTTCTCGCACACGTAGTCGGTCGACTGCGGCACGGAGGCCTTGCGCGGAATCGGATGGCGCCATATCTTCAGGCGGTTCGTTTCTCGGGGTGCAGTAAAAAGCGACACTCTTTCAGTGCAGGTCTCGTCGCCAGATTTGTACCGTGGCAAAAAACACTTCTTGCCCATTTCACGGCTTGCTCGCACGAAGAGCACAGCTTCTCATCGCACACAAAGAATGAAAACAAGCGGGCAACGTGGCGACAACTGCTTTCACTAGACCGCGACCGCTCGTTCACAAATGCTTAATAGGGGCCGGCTCGCCCGTATGTCGGCCACGCGACCGCACCTGCCATCTCGCGGCGTGATGGAGCGGAGGTACCGAAGTTCGACGCAGCGAGTGCACGGCTGCGGTGCTCCGTCGTTGCACCTGTACTTCTAACACCGTGGTCTAACCACAGCGTATCAGAAGACCACTCATGTAACGCACATTTCAAAGTTCAACTTGGCATGTTCGTAAACAACTAATTCAGTTCGACAAGTCCCAACAGAAGCCTTTCAAACTTTGATATGATGAAGTAATCATGGAGAACAAAGCTTACAAGTACGATAACGCTACAAATAGAGTCATATAAACTTCATAGCTACCATAACGCCCTACAGCAAAACCAAAAAAGCATCCCTGTATTATTTATTTATACTAATTTAACAAGCATGCATGCATTCAAAGCCCGAAGCACTTTCTAGCCTCATTGATTCTTCTGATTGTAAATTTCTAGTACTAACAGACGCATCGCTGAATGCAGCCGTCGAAAACACAGAACTTAATTATGCCTCCATGCTTTTGACATTTTTAGGTGGGATCGTGTAGGCAAACGCGTAGGAGGTGTTCTGGTAGCTGCCCACCGCAGCTTTTGTTGCTCGGTTGTTGATATCACTTGTTCTCTAGAAATTTTATTCGTTTGGTGCAGTTCCTTCATACCAACAAATTTTTATCGTTGTATGTTAGCGACACTCCGACGCAGACGCTTCCTTCACGATTCACTTCCACGAGGCATTGCAATGTGTGACGACGTCATTCAGTCATGACCAACTACTCCTCTTACGTGACTTTCACCTTCCCGGTATAACATAGCGGGAACCAGCCGCAACTTTGTCTAAAAACAATTAGCATGCTCAGCATGGCCGAGCGAAGCTATAACCATATCAGAGATCACCTGTCGCGCCGCTCTGTTACGCTCATGGTCGACCGCATGACATCCGACGAACATTCAATCAGAGATCACCTGTCGCGCCGCTCTGTTACGCTCATGGTCGACCGCATGACATCCGACGAACATGCAATAGGAAGCGCCGGCACTGCTCAAGGTCAGTGATATCTCCGCTCCACTTCAACCTCGTGGTGCTGGGATCTCGCAGCCTGCCTCGAAGAGATTGGCGGTCCCATCACGCCTTGTATGCAGACGACATCACCCTCTGGGCTAACAAGGGCAGTGATGGTCAGATAGAAGGCACTTCACAGGCAGCGGTCTCTGCAGTAGATACATACCTCCAAGACACGGGTCTCCGACTATCTCCACTCAAATCGGAGCTGCTCCTCAACCGCCCGCGCCGCCGGCCCTAGCCTACCGGCGAATCGAGGGAATGTGAGGAATTACTCCTGTTTGCGCAAGACGGCGCTTGTATTCCCAGAGTCCAGAAGATACGCATCCTCGGCATGCATGTAACAGCCAACGGGTCAAACGCAGAAGCTATCCGCAAGATCTAAGGCAAGGTTATAAGCGGCTACCCGCCTGATCAGACACATTATAAACAAGCCCACGGTCATGAAGGAGGACAGCGTCATGCGCCTCATACACTCCTTCGCAATCAGTCACATTACTTATGGGGCTGCCTTCCACAACTGAAATGTCACCGAAAGAGAGAAACTGAACACCCTTATACGCAAGACTTACAACATCGCCCTTGGTCTACCGAAATCCACGAGCACTGTTGATCTGCTAAAACTGGGGGTATACAACACGCTTTAGGAAATCGGGGATGCGCAAAGAGCCTCGCAACTCGAATGCATGTCACTCACAGCCACGGGTCGGTACATCGTGCAGAAACTCAGCTTCAATTACCACGTCCAACTCAGTCAGAAACAGGCCATTCCACCCACCATCAGCGACATGCTGATCGTCGCCCCTGTCTCTCGAAGCATGCACGCCGAACATAACGGGGGCTGACGCCGGGCCTGTGCCAAGGCACTGCTGCGCTCTGTTGGTGGTACGAGGACTACGCGCTTCCTCAACGCGGCAGAACACTAGAACACCGATTCACGGCGGCAGTCATAGACATTACCTCCCGGCTCAAACACGTATTTGCTGCTGTAGGGTCAGCAAGGAATACCCAGAAAGAATGGAAGAGGTTCCGATTGTTCTTGCGCTTACCGACCCGCTCTGCGAGGTAGTTCTTAGCGACTCACAATCCGCAGTTCGTAATTACGCGCGGGGGCGCATTTCCTCCAAAGCTCTTCAGATCCTAAAGAAAGCAGGTGGAAAGCACTTCGATAGCGCCGCGATGATGTTGTTCCTAGTGCATGTTGCCACCCCAAACGACGAGCCCCCCCCCCCCCCCCCTTAAGAAAATATGCGATGAGTTTCACATGAAGGTCTGATGACTTTTGACATTACAGCCAAATGAGTCTCTGATGTGTTTCTTCGGAAATATAAGGATGAATTCCTAATGTCATTCTAAAACATATCGGCCACCGTCTTTCTGATGCATACTTGATTAGTGTTTTTCTCTGTGATCATGAAATGTCTTCCTAATGCGTGCTCCAAAGCAGTTTTAGTGTGACCGTGTCATGTCTTCCTAATGAGCCTCTACTGAGTTTATACATTAGATTGCTGGCATTCATAGAATTCCTAAAATTCCAAATAAACACCTTTAGAAAACAAAATTAGCCACCATGTGTGGCAACATTTTGATGTGTCTATGGCGCTTGATATACATATATCAAGCTAAGGTGCAGCACGTTTTCCAACATCGAACATGTAAGTGTACATATGCTGTACATTAGACATTTCTCAACGAAAAAAAGTTGATAAATACATTTATTGAGCATATACCATGCTTCCTTAAAGAGAGAAGGAGGTTAAATGTAAGGAACACATAGTATCTGTCTGGTTACGGATGTGGTATTTTCCTTTCATTTAATCTCCCTGCTAGTCTTTGAGAAGAGGATGTTTTTGAAGTGGAGGGTCGTCGTTTTGAAGTGAGTGCACGTGTACCCTGCAAGGTGAAAGGACATAAAATAACAACACTTGGCAATAAACCACAGGAATACACACTGTATGACTTGCTGCATTGGAGATGTTAGTTGTGCGAAAAGTTTATGCGATGTCGGTTCACATAAAGTCGTTGAGGAACCGCTGTGTAGCCTTTGGGTGTAGCAGTGGGTACATTATGCCTAAATTTCTCTTTGCTGTACAAACCTGCAACATGGAGCAGCTGTGGCGTGTACGTGTTGAGAACTACTTTGGCTGTATTGGTTTCCACTCGACAAAGAGCAGCAGTGTCTGTGGATTGCTAGCAGGAATTGGAAAATCTTCTATCTGATCACTTGGCGTGGAAACGAGCATAGGAGTGCTGGTGTAGGGGCAACCCAATGCAACCCCGAGACATTCTAAGTGCCAGCCGTTATAGAATATTTGCATGAGCTACCGGCATAAGTTCTCATGCATTTGAAGTCCACTATGTCACACCTATGTTGGTGCTCTCCCAGGCACATGTTGAGGCACCGGCCAGTGTGCTCCATGTAAATCTGACCAAATATACAAATGATCAAAGGAATAGACCACACAACCCCTGACGTTTGGTGGTATCCTTAACTAAACAAGCCGGCCTTGCCTGGGTGTCTTTCTCAATTCGCTTGTGGACCGCTATGCACATATATAACCAGAGAGATATAATGTATACAGGGTATGGACAGTCCGTAAGTGAATTGTGAAAGGCGAGCAGGCAAGCGAGGCTTGCTTGGTTAAAGATACCACTAAATTTGTCCAGTGTGTGTCCGAGGCAGTGTATTGTACTCCTTTCACATGTGGTCAAATGCACATAGTGCAGACTGGCTGATGCCTAAATATGTACTTAAGATATCAAACATGTTTGATTCAAATAACCAGTATGCTCATCCGTCTTGGCCGTGTATTGCAGCGATATGACTTGTGGCCAGGTTACGTTCGTCACCTATTTTTCACCTACAGTGGAAAATTAACACCCATGAAATCAGTGAGGCATACCGCACAAATAGAAAGACGTGTGAGCCAGCCCCATTAGTAATGGTCTCCCTTCTCACACAGTGTAAATTTTGTCCTGAAAAGTTACATGAACTGACCGGCAAACTCGAAAGGACGCTACAAATTTCACCTAGTGGACACGGCTAGTCTCAGAAAATGCACAAATACAGGGATGGGTATCTGTTGGCATACTGTAGTAATAGTTGGCGCAAGTTAGCTTCGACATTGCTGCCATAATTCAGCTGTCACAAGGCTACACCTTCACATTTCAAGAAATTTAAGCTCATCATATGTGTATTTGCCAGTGACAGTTAATCTGAGGACAGGACAGAAATTATTGTAAATAGCAATGTTAAAGTAACAATGGTAAGCAAAGGTAAGCACGCTGCTCACTTAGACCTGTGACATATTTGGCACACTACCGTTCGAATTCTTACATACACAAAAACCTGCACATGCGCGTAGCATAAACAGAGAAAATACAGAAATAAAAGCTACAGCATAAGGAACAGTTTCAAAACAACAAAACTGAAGTAAGAAGTGTAATATACATTGTGCAAAGCAAACATAAAATTGAACTAGCAGCCAAGTGATTGAACCGAGAAAAAAATTCTAAACATCAGGACAAGTTAGGTTTAGTTTTATGTAGAACACGATAATGTGTGCATAATGTTATGAACACAAATGATCAGCAAGTTGAATAAAGTTGCATAAATATTTAGCCTATTTAGTAAGCTTAGTTCAGTAAAATGTCGATAAGCTTATACACAAATCATACTGAGATCGTACTTTCTGGTACACGTACACTCCACACATACCTGACATGACATCCAGATTACACGCCGTGCTGCTGTAGCCATGGCTGCGGGATCCCTGCATTTCCCTGCCATTATGTGGATACTGCTATAGGGTCACGGTCTCACCACTGCAAAATGAGTTCTGTGTTAACTTATAGCATTGATTGGCACAATAAAACTGTCATATTGTGAACACATGTAAGGTGCACATAAAAACAGTCACGAAAACATGTCTGCACTAGTGCAGGGTGGCAACGGAGCACAAGGTCTAGTCACTGAAGAATGTCCTGATAATAGGGACCCCTTCATCAAAGTAAAATTTTGAACACGCAAGCAGCAGCACATACAAGAAATGTTTGATTACATACTAGAGTTTGCTTTCATGACTTAGTTTAAACAACTTTTCCCTGCCACGTTTAGTTACGTCAAAGTTTTGGCAATACCCCTTGTTTTGAAAAGAACAATGTACTAGTAGCAAGCTGTGATTGCTTACATTTTCGTTTTCTCCTCAAACTGCTCGTAAACCGAAAACCTGGTAAGCAGAGATTACTTACAACGTCGAAGATATTATGAGCGAAAAAACGTAATTGCAGTAAGAATCGGTGAAGAGACAGATGAGTCGTTATTATGCAACTTCAGCAGAAAAGCGGAAGCGCACGCACAGGTGAACACCATTATTTCTGAACGTAATCTTTCTCATCGGAAGAAAACGCTTATCAGGATATTCAATTTCGCATCAAATGCAATAAATTTGCGTAACTAAATTCTGACAAACAGCGCGCAGCAGTGCACAAGCACAGGTTTCACTGCTGTCGCAGAAGTTCTATTCCCTACGTTCGCAAGGTACGCTATGCACACACGAGGAGCACGCACAACACACGTGTACTTCTTAGCAAGCACGACTGCTTACCTTTTCAATGGTATGACACTCTCCAAGTTACCGGTGCGGCGTCGACGACATTACTCCCATCATAGATGTCGAGGCGTAGTGGACGAGCTGAGGCACGCTAACAATACGCATTATTTCTTTTCGACGTCCCCCCAACTTTCCACGACAACCATGACAAAGGCCACGGCATGAAAATCGTTGGTCCACATTTGCCTGGTGCGCCACGCATACGGCGAGTTTGCAGCGAGACACAAGGTATCTTCTGGCACTTTTGTGCACGCTAACTACGTCCCGTTTCATTACAGCAAACACAAAAACACACGATTAGGTAAACACATCGTTGCAGCACAGTTGCAGCTCGCAGACTACCGCCATCTTGAAGAATGAGGATGATGATGATGATTTATCGGCATCCCCTTTGAAACGGCGCGGCGACAAACAGTCACCTAGCCTGCTTGATTTAATCAGGTATACATGTTCTTTATCTAGCATTTTTGTATACCTCTCATTATTTTTCCTCAAAAAATTTACCTTGTACCGCGGCCTATGATTTTAAGAGATCAGGTCGTATCCATCTCTTCCCCTGCTTTTTTTTCTACCAGTACTCTAATCGTCTCTTTCTGATCTCTATGGCTGCTCTGTTGAGGTTTCCTTCCACTTTAAACCCAAGCGCTTTGGGGGAGTTGCACGTTAACTACGGTTCTCGCTGGGTGGATCCCGTCGTATTCCATCAGGATGTGCTGAGTTGTTTCTGGATCTTTACAAGACCGTAGATGCTTGGGCTAGTCGGTACGTACTCTAGAACGAAACAGCGCGAAAAAACACGACAAGAAGACAAGAAGGGAGACACACACCAGCGCTGGTGTGTGTCTCCCTTCTTGTCTTCTTGTCGTGTTTTTTCGCGCTGTTTCCCTCTCTAGGGTTTCTGGATCTTTACTGCAGCATACACATGTCTCATCTAGTTCCGAATATTTGTTCCTATATGTTTTCGTCCTTAGGCAACCGGCTCGAGCCTCAAATAGCAAGGCACTGCCCTTTGTGTTATGGTACAGATTTTCCCTTCTAATTTCTTTCTTCTCATTCTTGTAGATCTCCATTGTCCTTTTTGTTTCCATTCTTTGCATCCAATTCACGGTCTCTATTTCTCTCACTTTCTTTCTGATGACTCCTGGCTGTCTATTTACAGTTTCCATTATCCTGTACTTGGTTGCCAACTTCCTTGACCTCTTCCTCCATTCTGTGTGTACGCTTTTCATGTAGAGATACTTGCGCACTTTAGCCGCCCATTTATTTTCATCCATGTTCCTGAGCCTTTCTTCAAAACTAATTTTGCTCTGTGCTTCTCTGACTTCAAAAGTGGCCCAACCCATGTCACCCTGCACTGCCTCATTTGTGGTATTACCGTGGGCTCCCAAAGCCAACCGGTCTACTGATCTTTGGTTAACTTCCAAACCCGCCAATATATCCGATTTTAAGCATATAATGGCATTTGCGAATGTTAGCGCTGGCACCATTACTCCTTTCCAGATTCCACGCACCACCTCATACTTATTGTGGCCCCACAGTGCTCTGTGTTTCATTATTGCTGCATTCCACTTCCCCTTTATTTTCAGATTATCTTGGTGGTTGCTTGAGTAATTCTTTCCTTCGTTTATGTGTACGCCGAGGTACTTATATTGCTTCACTATGGGTATTACTTGCTGTTGAATTGACACCACGAAGTTACACGTGTGTTCATTAAAGATCATAATTCCTGATTTCTCTGTGCTAAACTTGAGGCCAAGATTTGTCGCTGCATTCCCCCAGATATTCGCAAGTATGAGTGAGTGAGTGAGTGAAATAACTTTATTGAGGTGCAGAGTATCTGTAAATCTTTTTTATTGTCCGCTAGTAGCACAATCAGTCCAGGGACCTTCTGTAGCACCATTTGTCCATTACGCATGTAGGATAAATCAAAACCTAATTCGCTGTTTTCCAGTCGTCTTTCTATACCCTCGAAGTAAAGCGTGAACAACAATGGTGACAGAGGGCATCCTTGCTTCATTCCTTGGTGAATTCCCACCATTTCATTTCCTTTTCTACCTTCCCATACCACTTCTGCCTGGTTGTCTCTATATATCTCCCTGATCAGCTCCACGAAATCGTCATCTATGCCTTCGTATTGAAGCATATCCCACAACAATTCCCTGTCTACGTTGTCATAAGCTCCTTTAATATCTAGAAATGCTATCCATAAAGGTCTCTTCTGAGCTACTGAAATCTCTATGCACTGAGTTAGTACAAGCATATTCTCTTCGAAGCGTCTGCCTGGCCTGAACCCATTCTGTAGTTCCCCCATTTACATCGTTTTTCTCCACCCACTTCGGCAGTTCTAATTTTGTGGCTTGCATTGCCATTCTATATATCACCGACGTTACTGTAACTGGCCTGTACGAGCTCGTCTTATCGTTATCTCCTTTGCCTTTGTAGATGAGATCGAGGAAAAACAATAGCGCCACCTGCATACGTCTGAGGTTGTTGTGGCCTCCGTGATGCCAACAGTATTAACCAGTAAACTCATGTTTTCTGCCATGTTACGCCCAGCTACGTATGTATGTTGCGAGGCAAAACAAACCACCGTACAGTCCACATTTTACGCCTATAGTTTATCGTAGAAATAAATTCTATGACGTATTTTCAATTTTGGATTGCTTCCGCCGTCTGCAGCCACCAAAAGCATGGCCTTAGAAATCTGGTTATGTTATCCTTTGAAAGCCGTCGCTGGGGCGGGAGTTGAATGATTTTGACTGCCTGCGCCGTCACTTCGTTTTAGATAACTTCCTGCTGTCGTTAACATCAACTGTAGGCTCAGAAATTGGCGAAACGATCTCTGCAGTGTGCCTCGATCGTCGTAGTTTTCGCATAAACCCCAGAATTGGTTTTAAATCAACATTTTTGGCAAGCTATGTAACACTGCGATTTGCCTGTAAGTTGTCGTCGATATGATAGACTAATAATCTGTATTAATAGCCCCCCCCCCGCCCCTTAAAAAAATCAGAGCCCTTCCACTATGTGAAGATCGAAGACCAGCGAGGCTGTTGGTTTTGCTCTATTATATTTAAAATTGTTTTAATTTGGTGATTATGTTAAATTGTTGGAAAGACACAACACATAACTTCGTTGCATCGCCGCGCGCCGTATTCTGTATGTGCGAGTGAAAGCGAGTTTAGGCGACTAGATTCGCACCACCTTGCACCATCGGCCTCAGCACGTTGGGCCGCTGCGCGTATCGGCTTCTCGTCGCTTTCGCATCCATTCGCGCTGTAGAGTGCGGCGGTGCTCCTCGAAGGCGCGCTCTCCCTCTTCGGAGTGAGCGACACGGTTCTTACCCATACTGAGTCCAAGGGGCAATTGATGACGTCGCTAGGGAAATGGCTATAGTCACGAGAGAATCAGACAGCTGCTGGTTGGTAGACTATTGCGTTTTATCACTGACGTTTCGACACGCATCGTCATAGACTAGCGTTTGGGCCACAGCGTTCATCGCTCCGGCACATTGTTTGTGACTCTCTGCGTCCCACGTGTGACAAGGGCAATTCAAGGGCGCGTTACAGGTCCCCGAGCAACACAGGTATGCGCCATTGCGCTGGACCCTTTTTGAACAACCTCCAGGATCGGCCCACTTGCCTTTTGTCAACATTTAGGACATTTTTTTTTTTTGGGGGGGGGGGGGTCCTAACCAAGGACAGCTTCGCTGTATAAAATAAAAAAATAAGAAAAAATAAAAAATAAAAGTTGGTCATGTTTTATGTCATGTGCTTTCACATTAGCAATGACCAAAAGAATCTGTGTACTCCTCTCATCAGACATCCTAATATGCATTGCCATTTGAGTCTCTGATATACTTGTGAAGCTCAACAACACTAGACGATGCATTTCTGATGTCTGTCTGATGGCACATTAGAAATGCATAACGTCCTAATCAGAAACTCATGGTTCATTTTCAGAACTCCCTTCCCCCTATGTTGAATGAGGTGGCACACCGTTCTGCGCGAGGACTGAGCTGCCGCGCCGAGTCAGGCCCCCTCCCTCTTCGAGTTCGGACCTCCTGGTGCGCAACACGCGAGAAAGCTTTGTCGGATACAACGATATCACCAAGCACTACCACTTAGGCAGGAAGATATTTCTCCCACGTCACTCAAAATGAAACGTCACCAGGCAGTCGTCTGGCGACAATTGAACCCACACGCCTTATCCAATCCGGTGCAATTGCGGCATATTTCCCCCCGCATTACCAGAGTGCTCTTTGCAAGTTATGTGAGGCAACTAGAGAGACGCGCTCGCACATGTTGTGGGAGTGTCCGGTTATAGAAGCTAAAATAGCAGTAGCTCCTGAGGATCTTGCGTCGAAGTGGGCCGCCGCTCTGCGCAGCTCCAACCTCAAGACACAACAGTGGGCAGTCCAGCGGGCACGGAAGGCGGCGACAAGGCATGGCCTCGAATTCCCCTCATGGGAGACCTGAACGCGGGTCGTTCAACTTCGCCGGATTTTCAATAAAGTTGTTTGGATCCATCCATCCTGACAGTAACTTCTGTAACACATCTGTAACACATCTGTAACACATCTAGCTGTTCCTCTGTAACACATCTACGACAACTAAGTGATCACTCAATACTCCATGCAGAATTATCCTGTCAACTATACCTCAGAGCAAAAAAAGAAAGAATAAAATAACACCTTACGATAAATGTGATTACGTCATTATTAACAATCAACTAACCCTGTATTACAGCTGGTATATTGTAGATTTCCCGAAGCGCACAGTTGACACCGACTGGTCGCTTTTTAAAAATAATATGCTAGAACTCGCTGAGGCTTACATACCAACCTTTACCAAACGACCTTTGTCCCCATGGTTCAAGAACACATCAAAACGTCTAAAAATTTAAAAGGAAAGATTATTTCGCACCGCCAAACATTCCAACACCGCTCCTGCTTGGGAAAGATATCACGCCAGTGAAAAGTTGTTTGATTCTTTGTCCGCAACAGCTAAACGAACCTTTTACTCAACAACACTCCCCAGCATGCTGCAAATCAATCCCAAACAATTCTCGAAATACATTAACCCAAACAAACACAAACCACTATCATTGTATGATGAAGACAATAACCGTGTTCATGACCGTAAATAATGTGAAGTACTAAACTCTGTCTTCTCTTCCGTGTTCACTCCTGAACCTATAACTGAACTCCCAGACTGTCGTGCTAGCTGTATACAATTCTCATCAAACCTTCCAAAATTGTGGTTACATTCTGATGCTTTTTTGTGATGAGTACTTGATAACTTTCTGCATGTATTTGGCCACCATGTTTCTGATGCATTCTTGATTACTGTATTTGTGGTGCATTCTTGATTACCACATTTCGGAAAGGCTTAGATCACAAAACACAGTAGGTACTGCATGAACCGATAGATGGCGCTGAAAAACTAAACGAAAGATACACATTCTTCCCTTTTCTTTTCAAGCCTATTTTTCCCTCCTTTTTTCAGTTCGAGACAACGGAAATCACATCATGGCACCTCAAGCATCACAATACTCCCACGTACAACTGAATCACATATCATGGCACCTCAAACACTTCACGTATAACTAAACCTAACACTCACACACTGCTTGTAGTGCGCACGCAATGACATCTGCTTTGCTGTATATATAGCCATGAAGTTTGCATCACCAGCACGGTGCCAGTGGGAGCGCCTCTTGTCTACGATATTAAGCATTAAATCTCAACATAATGCTTGCAACCATAGAGTGAGCTAACAGGCACGTCAACAGCACACGTACCTGTTAATATATAACCGCAATATATATACACGCATTTCAATTAGCGACCACTAATTAGCACGGGCGCGCCGATGACTTATGCCTCTCTAACAGCTCTCGCTTCTAAGCAGTTGCGGATGGATGGTGCTTCACAAAACGACCGCTAGCGCTTACAAAATACATACTGATGATATTGCTCGAAAATGTTCTTGCCTAATTTCGCACAGAAATGAAAAAATTCCCAGCATATCCACGGGGCGAATGATGATGAGTGGGCGAAGCTCCGGAGGGAATCATCGGATCTCCTGCTTAAGGGGACGCTAGCACAAACTTCCGCGTTTGCCGACGCCATCACATGACTGCCGAGAGAGTATACCCCCCGTATTCATAAACGCTTCTCGGCTTGAACTTGACTTGCCACCGCTTTGGCAGCGCGTTCGAAACTAGTTGAAGGTAAGGCGGAGAGGCCACAGCGTCTTACACCAGGTTCTTACACGGGCCGTAACGCGCTAGCACAAACGTGTTATAAACGCGCTAGAAACGCGGCCTTTCGTTAATGTTGGGTATTTATTGCCATCGTGGTGCGTGTGTCCATGTCCGCTTCGTGGCGTAGTGGGCTAACGCCGCGCGCTCGGAAGCGAGGGGTCCCTGGTTCGATTCCGCGCTACGTACACAACTTCCGAATTTTTTTTCTTATTTTTCTCAGACTGGTTACACACTACTACTACTACGATGACGACGGGGACGAACGGATGCCGCTATAAGGAGCTTCGCCCCTAAAACTGGCTGCTATGCGGCAGCGTGCGTAAACCGCTGCGAAGCGGTACGTGTCCGAGCCGGCTCGCGGTGTACAGGTGCGTCCACGGCAGCGTGCCGCGCGCCGTTTGCCATTCGCGGGCCGCCATTCGATGGCTGTTATGCTCGCGAACGGCAGAGGATGAGTCCTGAATTTCTGCGGCAGCCGTATAGCGACTTGGTCAGTCAACGACAGAAGAGCGGTCGCTGTGTCATATCGCTGGCAGCCTTTATCAGCACCGCTGATCGCTCGAGGGCGCCGACATCGTCGCTAGGCCTTTTCCAGTTACCTTCGTAGCTCGAAGCTCACGGCGCTTTGCATCGAACTACCGACAGGCAGCACCTGCAATATTCTGTTACCGTTGTTGCCACTTTACCATATGCTCACAATAATTTCACACAAAGAAGAAAATATACGGTGATATTCGCGGCGCTGTCGACTGCGATGTCATGCATAGCTGAGCGGGTGCACCGTGCACCGTATGTCGCGTTGCACTGCAGCTGAGTTGGTCAAGTATCGGATCTCTCGTTGGTGCTCAACGTTTGACAGTAGACATCGCTTTTCATATAATGCAATTCTTGTATATCGGCGCACCCAAGGACTCTGAGCTCGTGACCACGCAGCTGCCTTGCAACGTTCTAAGATGCAATAAAAGGCACTCTACAATACTGGCAATGAGGGAACGCGACCCCGCGAAGCAAGTTTTCCTGGAAGGCGATGCCTAAAGGCAAGATGCCAGAATTTGTGCCCGGCACCGACTGGTCATCGTGGGTAGAGCGCCTGGAGTTCTACTATGAAGCCAACGACATCGTCGAATCTTCCAAGAAGCGAGCGGCTCTGCTCACGCTGTGCAGTGAGCAAACCTACGAGACGCTTAGGGTCCTGGTTGCACCACGGAAGCCTTCTGAGGTGGACTTGGTGGACATCATCAAGTTACTGAGCCAGCACTTCGACCCCCGGCCATCTGAGTTACTTGGACGATATCGCTCCCAGAAACGAGACCAGCTCACTAATGAATCGGTCAAAGACTATGTGACAGCTCTGCGAACTTTGGCAAAGGACTGAAACTTTGGCAACGCAGACTCCACGACGGTGGTTCCTGATACGACGGGTGGAAACGCGGAACTGCAGTCTCAACAAGGGAGTACAAGGCTTCCTTTGGAAATTATGCTAGGAAACAGATTGGTATGTGGGATCCACGATTCTCATCTTCGACAACGGTTGCTAGCTGAACATAAGCTAACGTTTAAGAAAGCGTACGAGCTCGTTTCGACTGCTGAATCAGCAAGAGATCAGCAGAGACAGATTCAAAGCACTGAGCAACAGGCCGAAAATTTTTATATACATCGTCAGAATATTCGCGACGGCTCTACAAGCAAGGCGCATCAGTGCTTCCGATGCTTAGCAGATCATAAGGCCGACAAGTGCTACTTCATGAATACTACGTGTAATTTCTGCCACAAAAAGTGTCACATCGCGAAAGCTTGCCTGTCGAAAAAGGCTAAACCACAGATGTACCAAGGAAGTCATCGTTTAGAGGAGGACGAAGTTTTAGAGGAACAGCAAGGCGGCCTCCTTACTGTTTTTCACACAGGACTAGAGATCACAACCACAGCTAGGTTCGTCGTGACAGTACGACTGTCTGGTCAGCCACTGAAGATGCAAGTAGACTCGGGAGCAGCGTTTTCTATAATAAGTGGAGCGACGTTCGCTCGCCTCTGGCTTGACGATGCCCCGGTGTTAAGAGAACGGAAGCTCGCTTTACCGACCTGGTCGGGAGAATGTTTGGACATCCTAGGCTCCGTGCTTATCAATGTATCTTTGAACAACAACAAAGCACAGCTACCCTTGCTCGTGGCTGGAGGAGTTGGAGCCAGCTTGTTAGGAAGCAATTGCTTCGAAAAACTGGGCATTACGCTGCATGTACTCAACAATCTCGCGGAAACAACAATCGACGCTACATTAGCCAAGTTCTCTGGGGTGTTCGATGAAGCTCTCACTGGACATTCAGGGCCACCTGTACGCATTGAACTTGCTGAAGACGCGACACCAGTTTTTGAAGTGCCGGCAAGTGCCATTTGCATTGCGAGATGCCGTATGTCGAGAACTCGACAAACTCCAGGCTCAAGGCATAATTGAGCCAATCTCCGCGTGTGATTGGGCGACGCCAGTGGTCATCGTGAGGACGAAGAATGGATCCTTACGATTGTGCTGGGATTACAGGAGCACAGTAAACGCAAGCATCAAGTTAACGGCGTATCCTTTGCCAACGGCAGCTGAGCTGCTTGCAACTCTACGAGGAGGACAGATCTTTTCAAAGATTGACTTGACACAGGCTCATCAACAGCTGCACGTCGACAAGGCCACTTCGGAGATGCTGACTATCAACAAAATTAAAGGCTTGTACGCAGTGAAGCGACTGCCATTCGGCGTTTCGGCCTCACCACCTATGTTCCAACGTTTCATGGATACTCTGCTCGCTGTACTACCCGGTGTTAGCGCTTATTTAGACGATATCCTCATCATGGGAGCGTCGAATGAAGAGCATCTAGATCGACTGGAAGCAGTTTTGAAGCGTTTGCAACAGGCAGGTCTCAAAGCGGACAAGGAAAAATGCATATTTGCGGTAGGCGAAGTGCATTTCCTGGGCTACAAAGTGAGCGCTAATGGAGTTGAGCCGACGTCTGAAAAGGTTGAGGCATTAACGAGTGCGCCTGAACCAACAAACAAGTCCGAGCTACAGTCATTCTTAGGAATGATAAGTTTTTACAGCCGGTTCCTCCGATACAAAGCGTCCATGGCCGAACCTCTTCATCGTCTATTGGATAAAGAAGCTAAGGGGAAATGGGAAGCCCCGCACAAAGCCGCGTTCAACAAATTTAAGGACGCACTACGTGAGTGCACTGTTCTTGCGCATTACGACGACTTTCGCCCACTGATGCTCAGCTGTGATGCTTCGCGTTATGGGTTAGGAGCAGTTCTTGCGCAGTTGGACAGAAACGGACAGCCGTGGCAGCAGTGGCGAAATGGCAGCAGTGGCGTGAACAGCACTGGATCATTCGCATGGACTGACAGCAGTATCTTTTTGCTGCAGGTCTCGGTAATCAGTTCATTCTGATCATCCGTCTTTTCCTATCTACTTCCTGGGCCTACCTGCCACGTGTGGTCAAGTTTTCGCCCTTCGGCCGCTACCCCGAGCAAAGCGCTGCCCCCAAGACGAAACATGCGCACTGTTCCTAGCTGCTGGTTTGCTGAAACGTCTTGACGTCATCAGCGAAAAGACTACAAATACCGGGACCTTGTCGGACACCGACCAAATAGCAGCAGTGGCGTGAACAGCACTGGATCATTCGCATGGACTGACAGCAGTATCTTTTTGCTGCAGGTTGGTGAAATATGTTTACTCCTTTTGTAACTTCGTTACTACACTTGAAATTGTGCCACGCCACTGCTGCCATACCATTGTTTTCTTGTAACATACTGTTGGTCATCATGGCAAAAATAAGTAAAGAATTGGTAAGTGCCCTTGACGACCTCAAAAGAGAAATCAGGATCGAAGTCAAGAATTTTAAAGATTCTCTGGAACGAGATTTTCGAAATGAACTCAGAGAAATAAAAGCCAATCTCAAGTTTACTGATGAGAAATTTGATGATATGGTTACCAGCCTGAAAGCAGTTCTAGAAGAAAATAAGCGCTTGCGCACTGAAAATGACAACCTAAAGTCACGTTGTGATCAGATAGAAAGTCAAATGAAATCGAACGAGTCACGAATCGTGGACGGCGAACAGTATTCGCGAAACGCTAATATAGAAATAAAAGGCATACCAGTGCATGCTAATGAAAAACTGACGGAAATCGTGGTGAAGCTTGGTGACTGTATTGGGGAACCCATATCACCGTCTGACATTGACGTGTGCCACCGCGTTTCAGTACCAGGAAGCCAAACTGGAAAGAACATTATTGTCCAGTTCGCACTCCAAAGGAAACGAAATGCAGTGCTGGAGAAAGGAAAACGAAAGCGACTAACGGCTAGTGAACTTGGGTTTTCTGAATCTGTGCCAATTTACGTCAATGAGCACCTGTGTCCTGAAAGGAAGCGCCTCCTTGCACAGGACATTGCCAAAAAACGTGAAACAAACTGGAAGTTTGTTTGGGTACGTGATAGGCACATTTATGCCCGCAAATCTGAAAACAGTGCCAGACTAAGGATCACTAGCTCGATCGATTTGAGTAAAATGAGCTAAAAACATGGATACGCCCATGAGCTGCCTCGAACTTTCTTCTATCGCAGATCTAGATAGCGTTTACTCTGAGAATAGCATTGCTCTTTTTCATATGAACTGTCGTTCTGTGTGCAACAAGGCTGACGAAATACATGACCTGTTTACTTCCCTTAATTTTTCGTTCCATGCAATAATATTCACTGAAACCTGGTACGACGATGATTCAACATATTTTGTACTAGACAATTATACTCACTTTGCTAATAACAGGCAAACTCGAAGAGGTGGTGGTGTATCCCTGCAAATTGTGAATTCGCTTCCTGCAACAATTCTTGAGAATTTCACGTTATGCACTCCGGACTGTGAAGTGCTAACCGTTCAGAGTGACAAAAATCTATTTTGTGTTGTCTACCGCCCTCCAGACGGAAAACTTCAAAATGTTTTTTCATCGTTAGAAGTCCTTTTTGAATATGTGTCTATAAATGAGCATGTGCTATACCTTTCCGGTGATATGAATATCGATATGCGAACCGTGTCACCAGAGAAGACAGAATATGCTTCTTTACTTGATTCTTACGCTCTTCTGAATGTAATTAATGTACCAACGCGCGTAACTTGTTCCACTTCCTCTACTTTAGATTTAATTATCACTAACAACGATAAAGGCACTATACCTTCCGGAACTTTGATAACTGACATCAGTGATCATTTTCCAGTGTTTGCTTTTATTGCTAATACCAACCCTAAACATGCATCTAAATCACCGGCGTATTATTATCGCTGCATTGATTCAAAAGCCCTCGACACCTTTCGTAATGAAATATGTACAGCCGACTTCTCCCATATACTGTCCCTGCCTGATGCAGATGTTGCATACGATGCACTAATGACTGAGTTACAACACATATATCAAAACTGCTTTCCTTTAAAATGCTGTCGCAAACGAAAATCGAGGAAACCGTGGATTACGAACGCCTTATTGAAAAACATAGAAAAAAGAACGAAACTATATGCGCAATTTGTTAAATCCAAGGATCCCGTGAAATTGTCTCAATATAAGAAATATCGCAATAACTTGAACAAAGAACTACGTCAAGCCAAGTACGAATACTTCAGCTATTCGTTTTCAGATAATTCTAGCACAAACCCTCAGCATCCATGGCATCAACTAGGTAAACTACTTGGACGTCACTACAACAGTGGTCCAAACTGCATTATGAGCGATGGTGCTGTGCTGACAGGGCGCGATCTATCGAATGCGTTTAACAATTTCTTTGTGAATATCACAAATACACTCTGCTCTCCCATTCATTCGACCAACACGTCAATTCACCAAGCACCAGGAGTCTCGATGTCGATGTTCATGTCCCCTACAACTGAAAATGAAATAATTTCTGTATTCAGAAATCTTAAAAACAGTAGGACTTTAGATATTAACGGTTTTCAAATAAATTCTCTAAAATATGTAATTGATTTGTTAGCTCCAATCTTAACATACATATTCAACCTTTGTCTCAGTAGTGGAGTATTTCCTAAGCAGATGCAGATTGCGAAAGTTATTGTGATACACAAAGGAGGCGATACCTCTGAATTTTCAAATTATAGGCCAATTTCTATTCTACCGGTACTTTCTAAAGGTATAGAGAAAATAATTCACACGAGAATAACTAATTTCTTGGAAAAGCATTCCGTTTTGTCGAATGATCAGTTCGGGTTCAGACCAGAAAGATCCACTGAGTTGGCACTTCTCGAGCAAAAGGAACTCATCATAAATGCATTTGAAGACAAGCTCCTTGTCCTCGGAATTTATATTGACTTTTCCAAAGCCTTCGATTTAATCAACCATGACTTGCTAGCAAATAAACTAAGCCACTGTGGTATAAGGGGGATTCCTAATTTATTGATACGGTCATACCTTCAACATCGTAAACAAATTGTGGCACACAATGATGCTCTGTCTGATGGCCAATACATAAAATCGGGCGTGCCGCAAGGCAGCATCTTAGGCCCTTTGCTGTTTTTAGTTTACTTAAATGATATATTTTACACTAAGCTACCGGTGAAGCTTACTGCCTACGCTGATGACCTTACGGTGCTCATTACGGGTAGAAGAGAAAATTACTTATCCTCTACAGGTAATCAGTTTTTGCAATACATGTATCAATGGTCGCAGGAAAATTACCTAAAGGTGAACACAAGCAAAATTAAAGCCATGGTATTTCGAGCGAAAAACAAAGTTGTAAAAGATATTATGCTTAGGTATGGGGACAACTATATTGAAATCGTGCGTAGTATCAAATGTCTGGGAGTAACCTTCTCGGAATCGCTTAATTTGGATGCCAAAATTAATAACATACGATCCAAAATGAACAAAGTGAATGGGGTGCTAAGTCGTCAACGGTATGTACTATCAACAAGAATTAAACTGTTAATCTACAACGCATTCTTAGTTCCAATACTTAACTATTGCCACACTGTCTGGGGCACAAGTACGAAGCAAAATTTATAGAAGATTATTGTTACTCAGAAACGTGCGATAAGGTTGGTTGCGAACATACCATGGTATGCCCACGCAGAAAACTATTATTCCGAGTTTAACATAATTCAAGTGCCTAATATTTATGCCTTCAGGTTAATTCCTATGTACAAGAATGCTATTAGAACAAACAACGCAGATGTGTTGACGCTATTCAACCTTCAAAGCCATGTGTCCATGTACAATGTACGCCGTTGCACGGCTTGGTCAACACCGTTCTGTCGGACTGTGTACCGATTTCAATCAAGCGCCTATAAACTTCCCTGTTACCTCAACACACTTGAACGAAATAACATCTCATTGGAAGAATTATCCAGAAATAAGTTAATTAGTTTTTTGCCGCTCCTGCACTAATGGATGGTGTTTCATTCTGTGTTTCATTCTGTGTTTCTTTTTTTTGCATTTTGCGTTATTGTTTGTTAAATCACACAATGTTAACGCACTAAGGCTGTTCTCAATATTGTACGTATATTTTCTTACTGATCCCTACTGTAAGTATTTTTGCCCTTGTACGTTTCCAAATTCAGAATGTATTCCAAAGTTTTCAGTATTCCTCTGCGTTTGTCATAACTAAGCTGTTTCCTCGCCATACTGTCATGTGGGGCGTAATGGGGTTTTCTCAAGCCGCTGCATGCGGCTTTTACCCTTACGTCCGCTCTCATATTGTATTCTGTGGAAAGAGAGAAATAAAGATTATTATTATTATATTATTATTATTAACTGCCAATAGCGTTTGCGTCAAGAACACTCGGCAAATGTAAGAGAAACTACTCCCAACTCGACAGAGAAGGACTTGCATTGCAAGCCCTTCTCTCTCGAGTGTTTGCAGTCACGCATTTTCATCAGTACGTTGCTGGTCGGCATGTACTCATAGTGACTGACCATAAGCCGCTTCTTGGAATAATGTGCCCTAGGAAGCAAATTCAGCAAGTGTAATCACACCGGATGCTTCGTTGGTGCATAATTTTGTGCGCCTATGACTACGAGTTGCTGTACCGAGAAGGAAAAAAAAAACATCAGAATGCGGATGCGCTCAGTCGACTTCCTCTGGCTTTCGATGTCGATGAGCTAGCGGCTCCAGGTGACGTATTGATGATTGAAGGTTTGCGCAAACCTCCGTTGACTGCCGAGAAAATAAGGCAATAGCAAGGAAATAGCAGAATAGTAGAAGACTCCACGCGTTCTCAAGTTTACAAGGGGTAGCAAACAGGATCAACAGCGTCATGGCAAGGTATACACTTCCAACCCTACAATAGCCGGGTACAAGAGCGCTCTACGCACCGTGGTTGCGTATTATGGGGCACACGGGTTGTGATTCCTACAGAG
This sequence comes from Dermacentor silvarum, assembly GCF_013339745.2. Taxonomy (NCBI): domain Eukaryota; kingdom Metazoa; phylum Arthropoda; class Arachnida; order Ixodida; family Ixodidae; genus Dermacentor; species Dermacentor silvarum. Next base: position 143,701,539 of record NC_051161.1, on the reverse strand, counting down.
GCCAGGGAAGAGTGTTTGACTCTCCTTCACTCTAACCACTCAGGAATGACTACAATGAAACGCTACGCTTGCAGTCACCTGTGGTGGCCTGGATTGGACGCTGACATCGAGACCAAGGTGCGATCGTGTGAGACATGTCGGATGCACAGCTATCTTCCTCCAGCAGCTGTAATGCCGGAATGGCCCCGTCCAAGTGAACCATGGGAGATCGTTCATGTTGATTTTGCAGGGCCGGTGAACAATCAGAGCTTTTAATTTTAGTGGATGCCTTCTCCAAGTGGTTAGAAGTAAGACAAGTGCCGTCACAGTCTAGTGCCGCCGCCACGGATGTGCTACGATCGCTTTTCGCGACTTTTGGCATACCGCAAGTGATAGTTTCTGATAATGGCACAGCATTTGTTTCGTCGCAAATGCAACACTTCTTCAAATTGAACATGATCAAACATGTAACATCAGCTCCAAACCACCCGGCCACAAATGGACAAGCGGAGCGCATGGTTGCAGAAATGAAGATGGCGCTCAAGAAACTGACGGATGGAAGCCTCTCCTGCCGACTGTCACGCTTTTTATTTAAGCAGCATACGACACCGCACACCAAAACGCAAAAGACGCCTGCAAAATTAATGTTTGGCAGGCAGCTTCCGTCTAATCTGGATGCGCTACACCCCCGGCAACACACCGAAAGGGGAAGGGTGGACGATGTGACAAAAGGTTACGTGAAAGGTGACAAGGTGTGGATAAAGAATTTCCTGAACAATAACCCCCCCTGGCTACCCGCTGTAGTAGTGGAAGAATGCGGCAAGAGGACCTTTGCAACTACCACTCAGGATGGCAGGCGGTACAGGCTTCACGTAGATCATATTAAAAGAAGATATACGTTGATTGAAAACGCAGTTCAAAAATCACCCTATCATTCTTTTCCAGGAAATGACTCACCCGAAGACAATCGTTTCACGAATACACGACCATTCCTCAGTTCAGGGGCCGAGCATCCGACAGAAGATGCACCCACGGCTTCTGACACATCTCTTAATGCGTACGCGGATTTGCCCACTGAAGCAGGGACGCCCGAAAGAACGCAGCGATCCGAACAGTCACAAGCCGTTACCGATTGTATACCACGCATTCGCTATGGTCGTGTTCTGAAGGCGCCAGAGCGACTAGGCATTTCGACATGTCAACAGAAAATTGACTAAGATATGTTAGGGTTCACTAGAGGGGGGAAGTGTTGTATACCAGCGTTTGGACGAGCGAGCGAAGACGAGGAGAGCGAAGTCGCGCACCCAGAGACCCTGAGCTCGTGACCACGAAGCCGCCTTGCAACGTTCTAAGATGCAATAAAAGGCACTTTACAATAGTAATGTATGCATCACTTTATCTAGCGGAAATTATTTTGCGAGCCGATGTTTGTGTCGCCGGTGGGCTAGCGCAGGCTTGTGTCGAGGTGCATCGGCGACCGCGCACGCTGGTTCCGAGTTGAACATGTATCCTATGGTAGCTCCCGAAATGGATGCATTTTCGCGAAACTAAAAAAAAAAAATACTCGCCGTCCTGCCGTTTGGCACATATTAACCGCAATCACGCCGTGAAAACACGTGCGCAAAAAAAATTCAAGCATCACTAATCTGCGGTCTGTTCACCACAAAAATCGCGATAGTTGCACTTAATTGAAGCGAAAATCTGAAACTCTGCTTTACCAAACCAATTATAAAAAATCTTCCTTTTTTATTATATTAGAACACTACATGGATGGGTTAGAGCATACATCTATACACGATGCGTTTATACATCAGTAAACGCTATAAAAACCTCTGTACATTTAACTACAAATATCATAGTGTGTATTCTCTATTGAGCAGCTGCTGGAAACTTGATGCTAAATGTCTTCAGTGTTTATACATGAGGCATACAAGCTGAAAATCTGCATAGGTGTATCTGCAGAAATTGTGATGTGTATTCTCTACTGAGTGACTGCTGACAACTTGATGTTAAAAGTCATCAGCTGTTCAGTTTATGATAACACTCTGATGTATCATCAAAAACATATCAAGATGTAATCAGAAATTCAAGAAACATTTTTGTAAGGGAATTGACACCAACTGGTCGCTATAAAAAAAATAAGATGCCCGAACTCGCTGAGGCGCACATACCAACCTTTACCAAATGACCTTTGTCCCCATAATTAAACAACACAATAAAACGTCTAAAAATTTAAAAGAAAAGATTATTTCGTCCAGCCAAGCATTCCAACACAGCTCCTGCTCGGGAAAAATATCACGCCAGTGAAAAGGCGTTTGATTCCTTATCCGCAACAGCTAAACGAACCTTTTACTCAACAACACTCCCCAGCATGCTGCAAATCAATCCCAAACAATTCTGGAAATACATTTACCCAAACAAACAGAAATCATTATCATTGTATGATGAAGACAATAACCGTGTTCATGACCATAAATCATGTGAAGTACTAAACTCTGTCTTTTCTTCCGTGTTCACTCCTGAACCTAGAATTGAACTCCCAGACTGTCCTTATCTCAACCACCCAACCATTCCAGACATAACACTTGATGCATACGGTTTCACGAAACTAATAGAATCCTTCAAATAACATCCTTGGCCGATATTGATGGAATCGATTCCACAATGCTTAAGTAGACTGAGCATATCTGTAGTGTAATCTTGTGTCATATGTTTCAGCAATCATTATTATCTCTAGTGGTGCCGCAGGACTGGAAAATAGATAATTCCAGTGCCCGAAAAAAATAAAATCATTGTTATCGACCCGCAATTACCGCCCATTTCCCTCATGAGTGTTTGTTCAAAACTAATGGATCTTTTAATCTATTCCCGTATTGTAAACTTTCTAACATCCACTAATTTTTTCAATCCTAATCAACATGATTTTTAGAAAGGCATGTCCTGCGAGACTCAAACAGCTCTCTTCGTTAATAGCACAAACTCACATCTTGATCAAAATGTACCCTCTCTTTAGGTTTCCGAAAGGCTTTCGACAAGGTTCCTCATGAACGGCTCTTCCTAAAGCTGTCGCGTCTATATCTTAACCGTGTGTTCTCCAATGCATGCCTAACTTTCTGGCTCAACACCAAGAATCTTCAAGACGAAAACACGTTTGCCCATAAAAGCCATTACCTGTCAACATTTTAACTTGGGACTGTCGGTTCCGTGAATAGTCTTCTTAAGTGGCGCCTGTACTTGGCGTAAGGTAACGTGGGTTTTGGATGTTGTGCTCACTTGCTGAATGACACACGATTTTAGCTACAAACGCTGCGGCGATGTTCTTGCCGCCATCGGTTAGACCAACCTGCGTTCTTTGTATGGTGGTAAGTGTTTCGTTTTTCTAAACTATGGTCACGCTGGACTTTCTATCTTGATGTGAAAATGAAATAATCGAGAAGGAAACTAAATTCGGGAAAGGCACTGCCGTATTCTCCTTTTGGGTTCGTTTAATTTTGCAGGTTCAATGTTAGTTCGCTCGTTATACTTAGCTGCTTTCTCACAAAAAGCGATATCTTAATTTTGGGGATTTTCTTTATTGAAGAAGTTAGAGAGCGAGAAAAAGAAAAAAATTGTAATAATATGAAACGCTAAGATGTCGTCCTGAGGTACATTCCTCTAGCCAGCTACTCTGCATTGGGAAAGAAGAAGAGGGAGAGAAAAAGGGAAGAAAGAGGAGCATGATGGAGGCAATGACGACAGCTGGAGAATGCATGAAGATATAACAAGTAATTAGGTCTGCTCAAAGCCTTAAGCCCAGGCCCGCACATTTCAAAAAGTCAAGTAAGGCCATTATGACCTGAAAACTAGATTTCACGTCTTGCCAAGGGCCTAAAATGACGTCCTTCGAAAACGGTGGGCTGTCGAGCCGCGTAACGTCATTGAATAAATTTTCTCGCTCTTCCACGTACTGATAGTAGTCATCCATCACATGACCTATATTCTTATTCACATTGCACAGCTCACAATCTGGAGACTTGGTGCGCCGCATGGGGTGCACTTACCCGCGCGTAAACGCCACCCCCGGCCTACGTTTGAGCAGAGGCCCAGCTGCGCTGAATTTCTCGCGGCAGCCTAAATTTCATGGTAGGGCCCAATACTTGGAGATTTTCCGAATTGTCCCAGTGTTTCTCTCTCACTTTTCGGATAACACTTGAGAGAAGGCAATTGGCGTCTGCTCTTAACAAAGGAATCGCAAGCAGTGGCCCTGGTTGTACGAGTGCCTTCTTAAATTCGGCATTGGCCAGTTCGTTGCCGGGTGCACCGCAGTCACTGTGGATCCATTGAAATATAACGTGGTGGCCCTTTCTTCCGCTAGAGTGTATGGCTCGGCAGTTTGAAGAGCCAACACTCAGTAATATTTTTCTTTCATTAAAACTCTAAGTAGCGGACAGCTATAGCGAACGGCCTCTCAGATTGCCACTATTTCCGTGGATATTGGTGTGATCTTGTCATGGACATGAAGCCATCGAATGAATTGATGCGCAGGCACGATGAAAGCCGCTGGTGAGGCATACGACGAGACCGATCCGTCTGAGTACGCATGCACGGAGGAGCATTGAAGTGTTGGATGTCTGAGGCCCACGCTAGGTATTCGCGATTTTCTTGAAATACCGGGAATAGAGAGGCGTACCCGTATTTTGTAAATCCACCTTTTTCAGTTTCCTCTGCTGCCCTCTGCCGCACGCCGCCGGAAACGTTTTGTAAGGGTGCCGGGGCATTCGCCGGTTGATTTGTGAACCTGCGCCCTTCGTGAGTGCGCATCGGTTGTGCATTTCGTGGATCGCGAATAATTAATAATGGCTTCTATGGAGCAGCAGGTCGTTTTGGAAGCCATGTAGCACTCACCAATATATATATATACGGTGAGCAGGCGTGAGTGCAGTGTTTTGTTTATAGTGTGGCCGATAAAGGCACGCTGAGTTCCCTCTGCCGGAAGCGTCCTATCTCCCTTGCTTTTTAACGTTGCCATGGCCAGCATTCCAGATGCACTGAAAGTAGGTCGGACGGCAGTTAAAATGTCCATCTACGCAGATGACATCTGCATTTGGATCTCGGGGTACCAACACAAACGGTTGGCCCGGATCGCCCAGGGCGCAATATCCGCCATCGAACCCCACTTATCGATGCTTGGCCTATCTTTATCAGCGGAAAAATCTGCCTTCATGCTTTTCCCGGGAGTGAGACGCAAGTCAACACGCCTGACGCTGAATATCGGAGGGCATTCAATTCTTCGTGCAACTCATGTTCGATTCCTGGGCGTCACCATCGACAGCAAGCTACTATGGCGTCGTGCTGTCGAAAGTGTTGTGGCTGCATCAGTGCAAAGAGTCAACGCACTTCGTCGATTGGCAGGTGTACGTTGGGGAAACAATCCTATGTCCATGCTTAAACTGAATGCGGCACTGATAACAAGCCGCATTCTCTATCAGCTCCCTCTGATATCCCCGTCATCGAGTCAATTCGAGCGCTTGGAGGCTGTGCACAGAAAGGGACTTCGCTTGGCGATGGGAGTTCCACAGACGGCTTCAAACAAGAAAGTCACTAATGAGGCAGAATCTCTTCCACTCCGTCTCTTGGCATCTCAGGCGTTGCTGACGCAGCTATTAAGGCTGGGCGAGTCCCACGCAGGCACGGCGCTTCTCCGGCGGCTAAGAGCAAGAACTCGCTCACATTTCCATGCGGCGCTGAACACTTTCCAATGTTTAGGAATGGAATGGCCTAAACGCAGTCGCCTTGACCCGCCATGGTCTTTTTCGGACGTTACCTGCAGCCTCAGTGTACCCCACCTACCGGCGAAACGCACCATTTCAACTGCAGAAGCAAAGTTTATTGTGCTGGAACACTTGAGCACAGCATTTCAACGCCACTTACAAGTTTACACAGACGGCTCGGTGTGCGCACAAACAGATAGCTGTGCAGCGGCATTCTGCATACCATCCCTTGATGTGTCATGGTCTGGCCGACTGGATCGCGTAGTTTCCTCTACAACAGTAGAAAGCGCCGCAATCACCGCGGCTTTGCGGAAACTACGGGCCTTCTCTGCACGAGATGTCGTGGTGCTGACGGATTCCAAGTCAGCGTTACAGCGATTGCATCGTGGCCTACCTCTAGAGAAATTTACAAGGCAATCTCTGGCACTAATTAACGATCTAACAAGCAAAGGATTTAATATAAGATTCCAGTGGATACCATCACACGTAGGAATTGATGGAAACGAGAAAGCTGACGCCCTTGCACGCCTAGCGCTGACATGTGTCCCAAAAGTGAAAGCTCCAAAAGCTTTTCAGAATCCTAAGGGTGTAATCCGCCTTCACTTTAGGGAGATCCACAAGAATCCCCACGAAGCCTGCGTGACTTATGGATTTACCCGCGAAGAAGCGACGCTTTTATACCGCATCAGGACCGACTCCGCGTACACCACAGCTTGGTTATTCAAGACTGGGCTTCGCGCTTCCCCATTCTGTGCTTTCTGTGGTGACATTGGTGACATCGAACATTACATTTGGATATGCCCGCAGTTTGACAAAGAAAGAAAAGCGATGATCGACAGCCTACAAAAGAGCGGTCTTACGCACAGGACCTTTGAAGACGTCGTTTTCCCCGGAGGACCTGCGACAACCAGGACGAGAGCGCAACGACTGCTGCTGGCCTTCCTGCGAGACACGGGGCTCATAGACACTTGGTGACACACCCCTGATCTCAACTCGAAGGAGGATCAGGCGGAACAATTGCCGGCTATGTATGCCAGGCTAACCCCGCCTGCTTCAACATCATCACCACCACCACCACCACCACCTTCCCTCTGCCGGCGCGGCTGCTTTGGAGTTTGTTGTCGCTGACTCCTGCACTTGCGCCTCGCTTTTTCTTCAATTCTTTTCGTACATTCTTTACACATTTTGCATAAAGAAGACGTTTTCGAGCGCGCAGCCTTCCGCGTCGGAATTAGCAAAGCCGAGCACTTGTTTACATTGACATCTACAGCCACAGATAGTTGTTAGCTTCTAAAATTGGGGAAAAGGTGCATCGCTGATATGAAAAATAAATGTCAAAACGTCGAATAAAACACACATACCTGCTCATATGAGTGGCGTTATTCCACCGTGAGACAAGTCAGTATGAGCGCCAGAGCGACTTAAAGAACGGCGACTGTGATCCAGTTACAAATATCAGGCTGTAAATTAATTACTGATTCTCGCTTTTCTTTAACTTCATCATACTTAGTTTTCGCGTGTCATAAAGCATTATTAGAGAAAATTGTGCTCACATAAGCGCTCATTTAAAGGCCGCGTTGTTCTTCCGCAAAAACGCGGATGTCATCGCTGACACTGTTGGGATATAACTGAGCGAGGCGGCTGTTTATGCTGCTGTACCGAATGTATCGTCTCTTGTTTCACGTTTGACGGATAGAAAAACAGTACATCTCAGGAATTAAGAAATGTGTCCGCATACCAACACGTACAAACCCGCCTATCTACGTTGCGAATACGAGTGGCAGCCTACGGGAACGGTGACGCACAGATGTTGGCATAGCCGTTGGGCACAGTGCTGCGTCGCCGCTTGAAGCTTTTTGTGTGCGCGCCGTGCGAAGCGAGCAGTAGTTTCTTTCAAATCGCTAAGGCCAGAACTGAACTATATAAGAAGTTTCCTTCGTCCTAAGTTGCTTACTTTTCAGTACAGGTCCGCCCATAGGCGGCACGTTTGCTTTTTTCCGGGGGGGGGGGGGGGGGGGGCTGACCAGTTTTCCGAGCCCCACCCATGTATGCATATATATATATATATATATATATATATATATATATATACGTAACCTTTACTAACAGTTGCACTGGAAATTTCCTGTGACCTCGAAAGATTGTTCACTGGAGGGACGACCTTATATGAGTGTTTGCAGGACCTCAGAGTCGGAGACAATTCAATTTTACAGCCTGAATCCCCTCGCACCGCCAAGAGACTGGCTTCTCTTGGTTGAGCCATGCGACAAGCGGTTTCAGTTAAACACGTTAGGGAGATACATGTGTTTTGTGCGCATTAGGTAGCAGAAGTACACATCTATGAGAGAGCAATGTAACGCCTTGTAAGAGATTTAATAGAAAAGATACAATCAAGAAATCTTTTCCTGACGAAAGGTCAGTTATGGAGAAGATAAGACTTAACATACATAAACATTAAACGATACATAACAATTTCTGACCACAACTTATGGCTAGAATTATTAGCGTAAGGATAATGTGATTCCATAATGCCATAGTTTCATTTCATGTCAAAGCATGCCTTATGCCCACTGGTTTCGTTTATTTTCCGGAGGCAGAACAAAGAATTATAGAGTAAAGATTATCAGGTGCCCAAATAAACAAACATAACAACAAATAAATAAATAAGACAGCGGTATCTCGAAAGCGCGAAAGGACTCTATAGCAAATATAGGAACAACGTGGATTGTGTTATCGAGAGGCAAATGCAGCATACGACAAATAAAAATTAATAAGGAATATGCACAGATAGACTAGGGAGTTTTACAAATAGCGCAACCACGCATCTTTTCTTACCCAAATTCCCTTACTCTGCTTGCGCTGTTCTGGACCCCATTTTCGTTCCTTTGTATAACTTTTTGCGTTGTTTTCTAAGCCAGGTGGTTTGCTTTGACTTGTAAGTTGGTGCCTTTTTCTCTCCTATTAAAGACATCAGTTCGTTGTCTGATGCGATGATTTCAACATCATTGAAAAAAGGGCATTTGATCTGGAAATGAAGTCGTCGGAAATGTTATTTAGAGTTAATTTGGCGGGACAGTTCTTTGTCTACGTGAAAAAATTGCCAGATGGTTCAAACGGGCGTGTCCAGTCGTCGACCGCAAGTACATTTTCAGTCACTGAAGGCAAGAAAAGGACCTCTCAAAAAAATTAAATTATGTGGTTTTACGTGCCAAAACCACGATCTGATTATGAGGCACGCCATAGTGGGGGACTCTGGAAATTTGGACCACCGGGGGTTCTTTAACGTGCACCTAAATCTAAGTACACGGGTGTTTTCGCATTTCACCCCCATCGAAATGCGGCCGCCGTGGCAAAAGGACCTATCAGATGTGGTCGACCAGACCGGTATGGACAACGCAATTTTTTTAGCTTGGCCATTTCCGGCAAAAGGTTTCGCAGGTATTCGCCCTTGCCCCCCGTAAACATGTGCACGACGTCCCCAAATGTGTGCAATGATGCCGACCTTTGCTGGCTTAAATTTCAATCAGCATATCTCTGTCAAAAATCAGGAGTCCTGGTTCAAGGTCGTCACCGTAGAACTATGTTATATATGCTTCGTCTTCCTTCCCTATGGCAAGCTGCTTAATGTGGGACTTATGCTGCCACATATCAGGTGGATACCTGTTGTTTAACGAAGACAGCACTGTGTCAAGTACTTCATAGAACCTCTGGCGGTACATGTCACTCGCTGATGGAAACACGTGAGCTGAGGAACCTTCTTCATAGCGGCATGGAGTCTTCTTTCGCCTAGCGGCTAGAACACACGGGTCCTAAACTTCTACTTTTCCTGCCTCTGCCATACATACGTGGGTCACGGGCTTCATTTGAAGTTAATCTCCGCCGAGTTCAAGCTTGGGCCATCCGAGATGGCTGGGGTCCCTTCGCGTGCGCTGTCTCCCCGCGCGCCTAGTGTTATGTTTCCGCTGGTGCTTATACGGTGGAAAATACGCTTCCTTTTCAGCGTCAGACGGGCTCTGGTGAAGTACCGATAAGCGAGGTGCTCACTATTGGTTTTGTCGTTGGTGCTCATGCTGTGTTTGTAGCCGGTGCACATTGCCACATCCGCAGCCGCGGTAGAAGCGAGCTCGACGCCTGTTTTATATTTCTCCTTTTATTGCGACTGCAATTGCATGTATTGACACCCCAGGCAAGTTTTCGCTGTCGTCGTCGCTGTGATATTCCGTATAAAGTCCAAAAGTCTTAAAAGATGAGAAACCTATACGCTGTGGATGGGAGAAAAAGCGCGTAACACTGAGCCGAAAAGGATGGCGGCTTGATCGACATTATCTTCCCACGCCGTCAATATTCGGGTTAGTTGGAGGTCACGTGATCATATGCGCGCATAGGGAGGAGAGCACTCGTCTTCTCATCTAGCCCTGTCGCAGCTGCAAAAAACTGTGTGCGGTTCAAGCTTACGCGGCCCGCGTGCCGTATTCAATTGTTGGTAATCATTGGGGGTGCAATGATCTTTATTTCTGAGTCCTAGTAGAAGCTCTGATTCGCATCACTGCTATTGATACTGATTTCGAGTGAATCCGGCTTGGCCTCACTTCGGTTACTAAGTTATATATATATATATATATATATATATATATATATATATATATATATATATATGACCTCTGCATGCACGTTGCGATGTTTCCATCCCCCATAAATGTTGTAAAATATTGTGAGTTTTGTTTCATGAGTCGCTAGCATTTCCTACAGGAAAGAGAAGCAATGCTGAGACACATATCATTCACGTGTATTTCACACACCGTTCATAAAGGACTCTGCCGAAGGGGTCACTGAAGTCTGCAGGTCTTTTTCAGTGTCAAAAAAGTGTGCAAAGCATTTTGTAGCGAGTTGAACATACAGCAACATATTTATTCTCTAGACATAGACTATCCATATCATTAGAAATAATTATTAGTTTGGAAGCTCTTTCTCTTCGAAAATATAATAAACTTTGTCCTGTGTACACATTGAAATATAATGTGTCTGTGAATGGTGTTCACACTGGAAATTTAAATAACATGTTGGAGTTAAAAAATACGGATGAGGGAGCCGCCTTTGGAGCTTCTAATGCGCTTGTTTCGCAATTGCCAGGATTTTCAGAAATAAAGCGAAATTATGAATAAAAGCCGTGCACGGCCGCGTCAACAATGAGGCAGTGAGCTTTTAGCCACGATAACATTGTAAAGGAAAATGTAGAGGCAACTCAAAAGAAACCTTAAACGGTTTGGGTAACAGGACTCTGGTACTGACATTTTAGGAGCGGGGGGGGGGGGGGGGGCCTTCGGCATCGCCGGGGGGGGGGGGGGCTCGGCCCCCCCCCCCGGAAAATACCGGAGGGGGCTGGAGCCCCGGAGCCCCCCCGTAGTCGGCGCCTATGGGTCCGCCGGTAGCGGGTGCGCAAACTCGACGGCGCCAGGCCTAACCTTCGCTGAACAGGATCAGCATTGGATCAAGCTTCATGTGCACGGCTTGAGAATGTCGAACCTTGCGCATTTCAACCTTTCAACTTCGTAGGCATGTTTTGACATTGATCGCTATTATTTATATATAGCAAAAAAGGCGTTGCGGCTATCGCGTTATCGGTTCGACGGCCGGTTCGACGGCAAGGTTCGGTCGAACGATGGTAGGCACGGTGATTTTATCGGTGCCGTCGACAAGAAAGCCCGTCGCAGTACCAAAGCCAGTCTTACGCTACGCACGCTTTCAGTAGCGAACCGACGTCGAGCTACCAGTGGAGTTTCAACGCGGTACACGGCACGAGTTGGCAGTAGCGCACTTTTTTTTTCTTCGGGTGACGTTTCCGCGAGATGGGGCCGCACGGCCGCCCGCGCATCCCTTCCAAAACGTTTCGTGACTAATCCGCCAGGGCTGGGCGCATGCGCCGTCGGGCCGTGAAAAAAGCGGATTGCCCATGGCGGCATATTTGGAAGGCCAGCAGGGGTTAAGTATGATGGTATGGCGGATTCTTCGCATTCAATGATTCTCGAAAAAGTGGAGTCCCGTTATAAGTCGGAAAGTGTCGATAACGGGTGACATCGGTGACGGCACAGCAGCTGCAGAAATAGTCGAAGAGGTTCACGTCGTAGAAGGAGAGGGCATGAGTGGTGTTTACTGCTTTTATGGGAAACTAAGCAATGACGGTGGTTAGTTTGAACGAACGGGCGTGAATCCTAAGCAAATATCTCATTTTCATTATAATAAAGTTTTGGTCAGGAGAATTTTCCTTTGTATAAAATCATTTACAAGACCGACAAGTGTGATGTACTCCCCCGATCAATAGTATGCATACTAGGGATTCCACTATAGCGGTGATTTTCTTATCCAACTATGAATGTAGCCTGATGTTACGGATAGAACTAAAATCTTGGCATTGCGAACATTCTAGTCGCTCATCAGTTTCAGTTTGTGCGATTGAATTACTAACAAAAGGAGTTTCTTCAGTTAGCAAGATGTTCATATAGTTTTGCTCACGAGCTATTTGTTATGCAAATGGCACCATACAGATTTGTCACTTTAGCTTTCGCTCACCTTAAAAACATTTGGTTGGGTCTCCTGAAAGCTACGGAGACTTCCCTTGACCCAATTTATGTCTCTTCCTTATGCACGAGGTTGGCGAAAATGTAGTTGCCTGCCTTGCAGGTTTACCATGAGCTATATGCGAAAGGAAGTGGACCTGGAAAAGCCCTAATGGAGAAACAAGAAATGAAATAGATTTCATACTCTCTGCCGATCCAAGCATAGTGCAAGATGTAGAAGTGTTAGGTAAGGTTAAGTGCAGTGACCATAGGTTAGTGAGGTCTAGGATTTCTCTCAATTTGAAGAGAGAGAGAGTGAAATTAGTCAAGAGGAAACAGGCCAACCTAGAGGCAGTAAGGGTAAAAGCACACCAGTTCAGGCTGGTGCTCGCAAACAAATATGCAGCTTTAGAACAGGAAGATGAAGATAACATAGAGCTAATGAATGAAACCGTAACTAGGCTGATCTCAGAAGCAGCAATTGAAGTGGGAGGTAAGGCACCAAAGCAACCTGTAGGGAATCTCTCCCAAGAAACAAAGGACCTAATAAAGAAACGACAAAACATGAAAGTGTCCAACTCAAGAGATCAGATAGAATTCGCTGAACTGTCAAAACTGATCAACAAGAAGAAAGTAAGGGATATTCGAAACTATAACGTGGGAAAAATTGAGGAAGCCGTAAAATACGGACGCAGCATGAAATCAGTAAGAAGAAAACGAGGCATATGACAAGGCAAGATGTATACACTGAAAGATAAGCATGGTAATATAATCAGCAATTTCGATGACATAGTAAAAGCAGCAGAAGAATTCTATACTGAACTGTACAGTAGCCAAAACAGCCAAGCTACTTCCATTCGAAATAGTGATGAACCGGGTACAGAAGCTCCTTCTATAACTAGCGATGAAGTTAGAAGGGCCTTGAAAGACATGACCAGGGGAAAAGCGCCTGGAGAAGATGGAATAACAGTAGATTTAATTAAAGATGGAGGAGATATCATGCTTGAAAAGCTTGCGGCCCTTTATACGCAATGCCTCACAACTTCAAGTGTACCAGAGAGCTGGAAGAACGCCAACATTATACTTATCCATAAGAAGGGAGACGTTAAAGAATTGAAGAATTACAGACCCATTAGCTTGCTTTCAGTATTGTATAAAATGTTCACCAAGATAATTTCCAATAGAATCAGGACAACACTCGACTTCAGTCAACCAAGAGAACAGGCTGGCTTCAGGAGGGGATATTCTACGATGGACCATATCCATGCCATCAATCAGGTAACCGAGAAATCTGCGGAGTACAATCAACCTCTCTATATGGCTTTCATAGATTATGAAAAGGCATTCGATTCAGTAGAGATATCAGCAGTCATAGAGGCATTGCGTAATCAAGGAGTGGAGGAGGCATACGTGAATATCTTGGCAAATATCTACAAGGATTCCACAGCTACCTTGGTTCTCCACAAGAAAAGTAGAAAGATACCTATCAAGAAAGGGGTCAGGCAAGGAGACACAATCTCTCCAATGCTATTCACTGCATGCTTAGAAGAAGTATTCAAGCTCTTAGACTGGGAAGGATTAGGAGTGAGGATCGATGGCGAATATCTCAGCAACCTTCGGTTTGCAGATGACATTGTCCTATTGAGCAACAACGGAGAGGAATTACAACAAATGATTGAGGACCTTCATCGAGAAAGTGCCAGAATTGGGTTGAAGATGAATATGCAGAAGACAAAGATAATGTTCAATAGCCTGGCAAGGGAACAAGAATTCAGGATCGCCAGTCAGCCTCTACAGTCTGTAAAGGAATATGTTTATCTAGGTCAATTACTCACAGGGGACCCTGATAATGAGAAAGAAACTTACAGAAGAATAAAATTGGGTTGGAGTGCATACGGCAGGCATTGCCAAATCCTGACTGGGAGCTTACCACTGTCGTTGAAAAGAAAAGTGTACAATCATTGCATTCTACCGGTGCTAACATACGGGGCAGAAACTTGGAGGTTAACAAAGAAGCTCGAGAACAAGTTAAGGACCGCACAAAGAGCAATGGGACGAAAAATCTTAGGAGTAACGTTAAGAGACAGGAAGAGAGCGGTGTGGATCAGAGAACAAACGGGGGTAGACGATATTCTAGTTGACATTAAGCGGAAGAAATGGAGCTGGGCAGGCCATGTAATGCGTAGGATGGATAACCGGTGGACCATTAGGGTTACAGAATGGATACCAAGAGAAGGGAAGCGCAGTCGAGGACGGCAGAAAGTCAGGTGGGATGATGAGGTTAGGAAATTCGCAGGCGCAAGTTGGAATACGCTAGCGCAAGACAGGGGTAATTGGAGATCGCAGGGAGAGGCCTTCGTCCTGCAGTGGACATAAATATAGGCTGATGATGATGATGATGATGATGATGATGATGATGATATGCGACAGAGGGGGTATTCAACGGTTCGCATTGAAGGACATGCTGACTGGCGGTGGCTACAAATATGTGGACGTGGCCAGTTTCAGTGCATCGCCCACCCAACTCAAGAGACACAGAGTCAAAGACGGTCCACGCCCAGCTCCATAGGAGAGACCAAATTTAATTATATACATAAAATATCCATTTTCATTTATCTAACAAAATATTACAACTGCTTTAACACGCACTTCGATTTCTCAATCGCTGTAATGTTGGCCAACCGTTCAAGTACACAAATTCTCTTAGGTGAGGCTTTTGTAATATGAAACCATTAGAACTCTGTACTTCAGTGAAGAAAGTTGACTAACACGAAATGAAAGTGCAGTGCTGCTTAGAGCTTTAAATTTTTTTTAGGATTCTGTGGGTCATTCCAATTACATTTATCTAAAAAAATAATAATGTTTCGTTGCTAGCAGTTACCTACTAGTTCAAGTGAAGGCTATAATCATTAGTGTCGATACAGTTAAACCTTTTTTGCCATTAAATATTTGTTCATTTGACTTATATGGATAAGGAAAAATGGATTGGTTCACTAGTCATATCTTGACCACTCATCTGTTTCGTCATCATCATTATCACCTGTTTATTTCCACTTCAAGACGAAATAGTTTCTAGTAGATATAAGAAAGAAATTACTCTTTCACGCAAAGAAACTTAGCAGGAGCACTGAAAACACAATTCCAGGCAATACGTTAATATAACCCCGCTAAAGAACTCTCCGTGCGCTGGTGTTTTGCTTTCTGGCAGTACACCGATTCGTTGACACTGTTTCAACTTTCACCATCAAGCGACGCCACAAGTTATTTTTGCACCCACTTTCAGAGCCAAGTTAAACATCTCATTCTTTGTTTCTGGAATACAAGCATGCCCGTTTAGGTCAATGTGACAGACGATGTTCTTATTCCCACCACAATCCAAAGACGTGTTCCGAACGGTAAACAGTCCGTTCATTATGCGAAGCGAGATTCTCGCGGCAACCAGTGGTCGCCTCCCCTCTCCCTCCTCTTGTTCGCTTTCCTTCGACCAAGTTTCACGCGAAGAGCACAGTACGGTAGCGACTTGGTTACCGAGGGGCCGTGTCGGGGGTGTAGCTCAGATGGTAGAGCGCTCGCTTAGCATGCGAGAGGTACTGGGATCGATACCCAGCACCTCCATGACTTTTTTTTTCGCCTCTGATAAAAGCGCTTCAAGTCGTTGCGCGCCTCTCTGCATTCGTGATTTTTCTTCTTCGCACTCCCGCAATGCTCATTTGTGAGAAAGCCAATGTAGGCACGCCGTTTTCCGGATTCTCGGTGAACTGCAAATTGGCGCTTTTATATGCACTCACAAGAAAAGTTTTCTGCTTTTTTGTGTCCTTGGGTAAACGTAACGTGGGCATAAGCGCGCTTAGTGCGAATTGTTCGCTGTGATTATAATACTTAATGCACTCTGAAAAGTTATCCTGACAATTTTTTTTCGCATTCCGTCAGATAATGTGTAAACGCATCACAGTGTTCAGCTGATCCTCCGTCTCCAAAAGCATTCAGGGCCACAGTATTTAGTTCGGCGACTTCGTTCAAAGCCTCCAAGTTAATATCTTTAAAAGGGGCCTTCCTGTTAAAGATGACCGGTTTTAAAATGGCCAAACTGTCGGCCTTACTTAGCCCCCAGCTTAGTGCGGTGCTGTCCAATACTTTGCCATGACGACGAAAACCACATGGACTGCAAGATGAGGATGAAACGACAACGGCAACATGACGACGCAACATCCCCGACTGTTTAGAAAAAATGTGGTTGATCCCTCTTATATAGGAATCGGTATAGAACACGAAAGTGAAACGTGTCTTCACAGAAGTAGTGTAATGTTTATTGCACATTGATATATAATGTCTATTGGTGTTTTGTGGCTAAAGCGCCCTTAGGCGTTGATGCACCCACGCTGACGCCTGGTGGCACGTCTCCTCCATCACGACTACCAACGTCGATGACCATGAGCAACCGTCGTGCATATGGAAGCTGCACTACGCTGCACACGCTAGCACAACGCGAAAGACCGTAACTGACACACTAATACAACGCGCAAGACAAAGCACGTAACTGAATCGTCACCGAGTCAAATCAGCGCGTACAGCGCGTCATAATTGCAGCCTCCGCGATCAACTTCAGAAACATTTTCAGAGCTAATTGCGGAGGCCACGCTCCGCTGTGCTGAGTACGGTGAACGCCACCTGGCGTTGGTAGTGCTTCTTGATGCCAGCGTCCCTTCGAATGCTGGCATCGAGGCGTCGTAGTGCTGAGACCACCGAAGCGTTCACTGTCGGTGCGCGTTAGTGTCATAATGCAGTACTTCTCTTTTCTGCTCGTAGGCGGCGGCACCGCCCCGAGCAAGAGCGCGGGTACACGGAGGAGTGTTAGATATATAAGGCGCGTCTGTGTAGCTCTCTGCAAATGCGTTTGTGGCGCAATGGGTTAAACGCTCGGCGATCTATCGTCGCGGACCGAGAGGTCGTGGGTTCGATTTCCAGATTTTTCATGTTTGTGGAACTTTTTCTTCTGGTTTCTTTCTTTGTATTATGTTCGTGTACATTGTAAGCTGACGTATTTCCGTGACGGAAATACGTCAGTGAAGTCTTGGTGGACCCCGGCATAAAACACTTTCGTGTTAAAAAAAAGAGAAACTAATTTGGCACATTCGCTAATCAAGGGTTGTACGACGGTGGCTAGGACTTCCAAACACTTATTCCACGTGCCATACGACGCAGCCCATGGGAGCTGTTTTGTTGCCGCGTGTGGTACCGTGAGCCAATGCTCAAGCGATTTGAAATCGGTGGGTGAATGACTGTTGTAATAGATGTGCTATTTACTGCAATTTTTAAAGTTTACAATGCCGTCCTTGCTCGACAGATGTGAACAGAGAGACGTTCGCTTCGCTACACAAAGCAGAAGACGAATGTGGGAACATTTTGAAACTGTTGTCTAATGTTTGTATTTTATATTGTCCTATTACAAATAACATGATGATTGTGAGCTTTATGCATTGCGTCTATTCTTATTTCCGTTACGTTGGGATTTGTGTTCACGCTAAACAATTTACGTTCGCTTTTACTGAATGCTTGTATCTGAATAATTTTCTCCTTTGTGCTTGTAATGAGTGTTCGTTTTTGTTACGTCAGTCTTTTTAATATCTTTATTATTGTATAGTGCTAGTATACATTTATGCACATCCGGTCTGTAAAACCGCTGTCATGTACGCGGGCCCTCAACCACTTACAAGTAGTTTGCAACAGCTATTCGCCTGAGGGACCCCTAACTGCTGTCGTAAATAAATAAATAAATTAAATCCATAAATAGACTTTGTGGTGGCGCTTTTTTCCATGTGTGCGGGCAGATCCTTCAGACTGCGATTCATCTGCGGCTGTAGGGGGGAGGGGGAGTGGCGGTAGTAGTTGTAGTGAGTCGGACAGGGAATATTGTTATCCGTAAAGGCTGTCCGCCTCATGTAGTGAAAATGAAAGCCGCCCCCACCAGATCTGGCAGAGAGTCATTCTTTTTTTATTTATTTTTTATTTTTTTGCTCGGTGAATGTGATGACCCTTTCACATGAGGAGAGCCGACGTCAGCATTTCTTGCTACATCACAAGGAACACTCAGTTGACTTGCATCGTAAAGAAAGGAAAAAAATAAATCCGTCGAGCCAGTCTTGAACCAGCGACCTATGGATGCCTGTCTTGGAGGTGCCTCTACAGTCCACCGCTCTACCAACTGAGCTATCGACGGAACGGCAACAGCGTGCCTTAAAAAGCAGGCGCTGACTGCGGACGGTATGACCCAGTTAATTGAAGGAAGGCGAGGATAAGGATGGGCGCGAAACTGGTTCACCGGTGTCGCCGAAATTTTTACCGACGCAGATTGGCTTGAACGTAGGCTGGCAATTAACGGGACGCTAAGAAATTCTAACCAGATTTAAGGAAGCAAAAAAGCAGAATAGTTACGCTATTGGCCAAATATGTAGAGCCAGTTTAGCGGAGAGCCGACATTCCCTAAATGAGAAACACGCACTGCTGCCGACATTGCAGTGGTTTTACCGTAAATCGGTAGCCTAGCTCAATTCGTGATTTTCGTTCGTCGCGTTAGATAATCATTCGGGGTGTTTCTTAAATCATGGGACGCTGTCTATACGAAACCTTGTAGGCAAGACATGATAGAATACTCTGTAGGAACAGGCTTGAAGCATTTTTCTATACAGGTGTTTCTTCTCTTTGCGTAGGCCGGTTCAGTTCACCTTTCACCGAACCCGAAGAATGTGCAGAACTACAAACAAGGGTGCGTGAACATCCACTGACACCCGGAAGCCTGTGCTGGCTCCTTTCGACACGCGTGGGTTGGTTAGATTATTGTACGGTCAGCCTGCCGTATGGTGCCGGTGCTGTTTTTAAATATGTAATATATTTTATGCGGGAAAAGGCTCCTGCGCCGTTTGGTTTTTGCCAGCGTATCAAACGTGCCCCAATTTGTTGTGAAGAATCCAAAGCCATGAACCCTGCAAAACTTCAGCGCCAGTATTGCAGCAAACAGAGGTCGCACAATGTTGCCAATAGATGTCCTTTGGCAGCTTTCTGCCACGACATTTTGGTGCAACTAACGAATGTCGCCGACGGCAAACTTTTGGGCACCTGTGAGGTGACTCAGCTAACAGGTAAGTGTCAAGCGCACGAGCGAACAGGGAAAGAAGCATTTGAGGACGCAAGTTGACAGACGCGCTTAACTGTGGTTACATGAGGAAAGAAATTGAGAGTTTATAGAAAAAGGACGGAAGACAGTGTAAGCGAGTGCAGGACGAAATGATCATGTTGGCTCTGAGCAAGTTATTGAAATTAAGAAATCGCGTCGTACGAGCTCAGAAATGCCCATTGTTGTTTGTTATTGAGGCAGAATTCAGTAGGGGAAAGATATATAATTTGCGAAGTCAAAATGTAGAAATTTGGGTACTTTAATTGTGAATTCATGGAGTCATAATATGCACAATTCTTTGATCAAACGCACCGTGAACAATGTGTCGCGGGATGCACGCCCCCAGCAAAAGAAAAAAAATTGTGTAGAAAGATGTTCTCAGTAACACCAAAGCAAAGAGGGCACGATCGAAATGGCTGTCCGAAATCAAGACGATTACATGCCCCGTTAGATGTCGCCGTATTGGTCGGTGAATAAAACTTAGCGTGGTCAAAAGGTACACTCTGTAATAGCGTAAATATGGCATGCTGAGTCTACGATGAACCTAATAAAACGTGTGTTCAGGAATCTTCCGATCAAAAAATTAACAGTTATGCTGTGGTTTCTGTTAAAACAAAAAAATCATTCCGCATGGAAATGCTTACCAAACGAAACCAGGAAAAACTTATATACACAAGACACTCAAACCAGTTTCTGGAGAGTTTCTGCACTGACCTTTTCTACGCTCCTAATCTTGGTTCACACAGACTCCAGATAAAACAGCGTAGTCTATATTCTATCCGTAACGAACAAAGGAGTTAGGTGAATCGGAGATTGACGTGTGCAAGATCCATTTATTTCTTTCCATATTTACTAATTTTCGTTGAACAGCGAAGAATTAAGCGCATCACGTGCTTTATAGCGAAGGGAGACGCTAGGGTGTCCGGCTCAAGTGGGACCAGACGCTCTTGCTCGGCAACGGCGCTCGTGCTTGGAAGCTGTGTCCTCGTTTGACTGTCGCTGCTGCACTGCTCCGAATTATAATAAATGCTTTTACAATTGGTGGAGTGTGCTGCGCTCTGAAAATCTGCAACCTGGAACTTCGATCCCGCACCGTACCATCGACCACGCCTGAAGACGATTCCCAGCAAGTGCATCCCCCTGCATCGTGCTCTGGTGTACCTCTCCACCCGGATCCTGTTATATTCATAGGCGCCGATGACACCGAGGTTGAGGATTGGCTGACGACCTACGAGCGGGTAAGCACACACAATAAATGGGACGAAGCAGCAAAGCTGAGCAACGTGAGTGGGCACGGCGGAAGCACCGAGACCGTGCGTCTCACGAATCCCTTCTTGTTTATTGTGCAGGCCGCCCTTTTCATTTCTTCACCTGTACCAGCCGAGGCACTGAACACCGGCAATCTAACTAATGCTACTACGACTGCGCATCAAGTTGCCGGGTTTGACACATCGTTTCACGGTGCCGATGACTGTCTATGGAGCCTGCGCAGTTTGAGAGCTATGCCAGACGTTCACGTGATACCATCGTCATCTACGTATTCTACATCGGTGTACTTAAGGGACAGCACTGCACGGATCACGACCAGTGGGCACGGCGGAAGCACCGAGACCATGCGTCTCACGAATCCCTTCTTGTTTATTGTGCAGGTGAGGCAAGACCATTTGGTTCACTCTTACCGTACAATAACGTATGCCTCTTGCTTCTGCCGTGCCCACGGTCCATTCTTGATCTTACATTGGTGATGTATCACTGTTTTGTTAATTTGTTACCGTGTTGTGGAGACATTGAGTCTAATCTGGGTCCGTCTACTGAAGACATTCTTAAAATCATACGCGACGACATACGAGACCTCAAGCAAACGACGAGCAGTAAACTTAGAGAGTCTACCGACAAATTGATCGTCATTGACAGCAAATTGGATAACATAGCTTCAACGGTCCCCAAATATGCAAGTAAGGTTGATGCCTTGCAAGAGCCAGTTGACAGCCTGCTTTTGAAGACTGGCGACCTCGAGAACCAAAGCCGACGCAAGAAGAAGAAGAACGTAAACTTTATTATCAAATCGATAAGACTTCAGTCCGGCGTATTTTTAGTGGGTCTGGGCACCCGCCACGGACGCGGTTCCGAGACCTTGTCTCGAAGCGGCTTCCTCGGCTCGCTGGACGGCCCAGAGATGTACTGTCAGGTTCGAGCTGAGCAGTGCGGTCTTCCAACGCGAGCGAAGTAACCTCATCATTTTTTGGAGTAAAGGAAGCAAAAGGGGATCGAATTGCCTCTCTTGAGCGGACAGTATCGAAAGATATCCTTGAGGACCTGCTGAAGCTGCCCAACGTGGATGTTGAACGAATCCAGAGAATCGGTAGGCCAACAGAGAATAAGTGTCGCCCAGTGATTCTCAAACTTGTTGATGGGAGAGACAAATTAAGGATTTTTAAGAACTGTGGTAAATTGCGAGATACGGATTTCAGTATTTCGGAGGACTTTTCGTCTAGGGTGCAGTCTATCCGTAAGAAGCTTTGGGCAAGTACCAAAGTAAACAGATCCAATGGGGATAATGTCACCCTTGTTTTCTACAAGGTTGGAATCAATGGAACCCTTTACTTTTGGAATGAGGCGCGGAACAAACTTGTTCAGTCTACTTGTCAATGACCACGCTCTTAGGATGACTGCACCCAACGGTGCAATCCAAACAACCCCTAACCACAGCCAATAGTTTCTCACGACCGAAGAGCTTTATCCTTAATGAATGTCAACGCTAGAAGCATTGTAAATAAAAGCGACGATCTGGAAGGTTTACTCATTGCTTATGATCCCGACATCACCGTGGTGACAGAGATCTATGATAGCATAGATGATGCAGATGTTGTACCTGTAACGCATGATCCGGCATGATCGCTGTTCAAGAGGGGGAGGAGTGGCACTTCTGATGAAGAAAGGCATTCAGTATACTCTGGTCCCGCACAATAACCACATTGAAATGGTGTGGATAGCTGCCAAACTTTCCTGCCAAAACGTACTTATCGGAGCTGTCTATAGACCACCCAATGCTGACATCTCTATGCTGGATGCACTACACGAATTTCTGCACGACAACAAAAAGCGCTACAGTTGCGTAATGATGAGTGGCGACTTCAACATGCCTAATGTAGATTGGGACTTGATGTGTGCTACTTCAACATGCCAACACGCGGATATGTTGCTAGATATCGCATATGCCTTCGATCTACACCAGGTAGTGCATACCCCAACGCGCCAGACAGCGGTATCAAGTTCGATTCAATTGACCTCGTCTTCATATCCGAAAACGTCAGTCAGCTAGGTTATATTGTGGACATCGTGCCCGGTATTTCGGACCATTTCTCTGTCCTTTTGAAAAGCCAACTGTGGCATAAAGCTGAGCGCAGCAAGCCAAGGACCTACTATGATTTCAATAATGCGGACGATGTTAGCATGTTAGACTTCCTGGAACAAGACTACAGTGGCGTAGCCAGAAATTTTGTTCGGGGGGGGGGGGGGCTCAAGTTGCAGCGCGGCCTCCTCCTTATAGAAGTTGTCGAGGCATCAAATATATGAATAATAACTGCATTGCCATTGACAATGCCATTGTATATTAGATGCTGCAAACGAATTACTGAACGCTACGCACTGTGAAGACAAGTAAAATATGTATTTTTGCCTAAAACAATATGTTCGTATGTCCCAAAAATTGTGGCAGAAATAGCTGATATCAATGCTTCCGCTTTTATTTGTCTATTTAATAAGTAAAGAACATATCACGCGAACTTTAGAACTATATCAGTTCGAAACGAGCAAAGCAGTGCATGCAGCTGATATGAAAAACGTAAAGGCCATAAAATGAACAAGTTGAGGACAAATATTTTGATGAATCTTTGTCATTCAAAAACCTTGTTTACATTTTTGTACATATGCAAGGGCCAGTGAAAAACCTCAATGACGCTGTCCTTCGTTGCAATGGATTGCGCAGGAGCAGCTGTTAGCGGTCATATATTCTAATTGCACCGAAATTATAGTCGCAACAGTGAGTACATGAAAAAATCAGGAGTTCTGCAAAATATACATTAGAAATGCGAAGATAGAATGGAATATACAAATGCGAAGATAAAGGGCAAGAAAGTGTCGCTGGAAACCAAGTTCACTGCTTGTATACACAAAACCTCGCAACAAGATATTTAAATATACGAATAAATCTGCAATAAATCTACGTATCTAAAGGAAACGTCACTGTATATAATGCGTCAAGCAAGATAAATAAACATGTTGCGCAGTCACAGATGGTAAACTTCATGCATACGAGTATAAAGACAGACGATCCAGGCAGGAACAAAACTATGATACCAGAATTCGTGATATGCATTTGGGCCATGCTACGGTCGCGACAGCACCATGTGGCTAGAATAATAGAAAAATAATGCAGAAATCAATACGAAAATGCGTATTTTAACTGCCTGCACAGCTGGCAACGATTATTCTGCACCCAAAATAAAAGAAGGGTATTGCTTCGTTTAAAAAAAGAAGTAAAAGCATGTAGCTAAACAGGAAAGAAAAGGACAAACGAAAGCCACAGATGATGCTGCAAGTTGATTTACCCAACATCCGAGTGCGATTTTGGGAAACGCCGCATGTGCCGGGCTTTCAGTGAGCAAAGTCGGTCGAAATTGGTTATTGATGTCCCCGTAATTTTTGTATTCGCATGATAATTTTGATAACCATGCTGTTACAATAAACGGTGAAAATTTCTGTGATTTTAAAAGCTAATGAACAGTCATACGTTTTCATAATTATAATAATAATAATATTATTATTATTATTTTATAATTATTATTATAATTATAGGAACGTGAAGGAACAGATATTTTTACATGCATTTATTTTTGCTGCTTCGCTATCTAAACGATAAACTTCACTCGGCGGGGAAGTTTAGCGAAGCGTTTAGTAACTTCGGACACGTTGATGGCGACGTCTCTGTGGGCGTATAGAAGCGCCAGCATAACCATGCGTTCCTCAGACATTGTAGAGCGCAAGTGATTATTTAGTAATCTCATGTTTGAAATTCTCTCTGCGCTGGCAGTGGCACTGGAAGGGTGACTATATAATCTGCAGCAGTTTGTACACATGTACAGGGTCGTCCACTCTTAGTACGAACACGGTGCCGCGTGGCCACGCTCCGCGGAGCGCCAGCGCACACGGCGCGGCCGCGCATCGAAGCTAAGCGGCGCAGGCGCACAGGGGCTTGGAGGTGGGGCTTCGTGTCGTCTGCTAAAGTGCGCGAGCGCGCTGTGCTTTAGCAGACAACAGGCGGCACATACACGGCTCGCTCGCGCGCTTTAGCAGACGACACAAAGCCCCGCCTTCAAGCCCCTGTGCGCCTGCGCCGCTTAGCTTAGATGCGCGGCCGCGCCATGTGCGCTGGCGCTCTGCGGAGCGCGGCCACGCGGCGCCGTGTTCGTACTTAGAGTGGACGACCCTGTACATGTAACCTGCAGTCTCAATGAGAGAGGGCATCTATTCCTGTGCTAAAACCTAAACACACTTCTTCGATATCGTTTGCTCAGCACCACGCTCGACAAGATAGACAGCCGTCCCCTCACGGAAGCCAGAATTCTTGGTCCATGGTCCCAGCCGACTTCGGAACGAACTGCTTTAAAAGCGCTAGTACGCTTTTTAAAAGAAACAGGACTTAGTGAAAAACTATAGAATGTGCGGACTGATACGTTTCTTTTTCTTTTCTTTTTAATCTTCTCTTGTTTTCTATTTTTTTCAGCCCTTACCCCATCCCCGTGTGCAGAGTAGCCAACCGGACACTTAACCTGGTTAACCTCTCTGCCTTTCACCTCTTATTTTCTTTCCTTCCTTCCTTTCTTCATTCGATATCGTTGACATCTTTGTTTAGGTACCTTATACAAACAGTAAGCTGTTCGAATCCAGCAATATCCGTCGTTTCGTCAGCAAGTACGGAGAAGCAGCCTGCAGTGTTCACTTTTGCATCTAGGCTTTCTTTGATCATTTCACCACAAATTCCTATAATTTGGTTTTGTACATCTGGTTTAAATACGAGGCATTACTGGGGCAACTTTACAAATGGTTCATCAGATATGTATCTCCACAATCAGCTCGCATGCGAAGAAGCGCTCTGGAAATACCAGTATTTTCAGCGGGGGCTGTGCTTAAATCCATAGGACCAGTGTCCTATCGCCACGGAGAGCCAGACCTTGCCACCCGCAAAAAAGAACTGTCTCAAATTTAATAGGCGGTGAACTTTCTTATGTTTTCTCTTATTTTACTTTTGCCTGCCTTGGTCCAGCTGATCGATCACATTTGGCGTGCTTCCTGAAGATGTTTATAGAAAATTATCAGATGCCAGCTGGCAGCTGACAGTCACGGTGATATTTAATATTTTCGTGTGTGTGGAAGATTGCGAGCGCGTGCTTCCATTTCTGGAACGGCTTGGATACGCGCGTTCGAGTGCGCGCATGTTCTCCCAAGTTTATCAGAACATGAAACCCACAAAGTTCCAGAATTAAAAATCAGAAGCACGCCTTTGGAAGTGTCAGTGCACCTTTCGCGTTAAAAGTTTATGAGAACTTCATACCCATCAAGTTTCGGAATTTAAATCAATGCGCTCCGTAGATTCCGGGGCCGCTGGAAGATGCCGCGACGCGCCCGCTCGCTATCGAAAAGCCGTTGAAACTTTGTGCTCGGCTGGGGCTCCTTACGTTATGCGACTCCAGGTGCATGGGCGTTGCCACAAAATCCAGCCCGAGTTCGCAATTTTGGCGCCAAAATGTCTTTTAGAGCGTCAAAAAGACACTGTAGACAAAATCCAGAATGATTCCCGGCACCGGTGGTTGTTTTGGTCGACGGCACACGACAGCACGAAAAAATTTCGGGGGGGGGGGGGGGGGCTGAAGCCCCATCAGCCCCCCCCCCCCCCCCCCTGGCTACGCGCCTGCAAGACTATGATTTCTTTTTGCAGTCTCACAGGAACTTTACAACTGTTAATAGTTTGTGGCTTCACTTCAAATGTGCGGTGCGTCATTGCATGCATAAACACATCCCGAAAAAACACAAGAGCAAAGGACGAAGCCCCTGGATAACGCGCGACATCCTTCATCTAAAGCGGCGCGTAAAACGACTATCGTCGAAAAAGCAGAGAGATAGCGGCACCTTGGCTATGCTGCGATCGGATTTGCGTTCGAAAATAAAATCGTCCAGATTCACTTTTTTCAATGTCAAAATGCACAACTTCCTTTCCAGCGACCCAAGAAAGTTTTGGCTTCATTTGACACAAAAGAAGGAACCAGTTAATAAATTGAAAATACACGATAAGGACGTCACTGACCCAACCTGTATAGCAACGGCATACAACGACTACTTTTTATGCGGTTTTCTGCGCAGTGCCGATAACAATATAGATTTCAGCAACGCATCTATGTACGAACTTCCAGAGCTACTAATCACAGAAGAAGGTATTTTTTCAGCATTGCTTAGCTTGACATTAGGAAATCTTCGGGACCCGACGAAATCCCAAATGCATTTTTGTTTAGATACGCGGAGTGGTGTGCCAAGTATCTTTATATTATTTTTACCGAAAGCTTGCAGAAAGGAGAAGTTCCTTCTGACTGGAAAATAGGTCAAATTATACCGATACACAAGACTGCCGATAAGTTCACAGTAACTAATCATCGCCCGGTGTCGTTGTTGTGCACAGCTAGCAAGGCAGCTGTGCACAACAACTAACATAATCTTTACAGTAACATAATCTTTACAACTAACATAATCAGCAGCTAACATAATCTTTCTAGACTTTGAAAAAGCCTTTGACCGCGTGTGGCATTCTAAAATGACATTAAAACTAAAGCGTCTGTTTAGAAATGAGCGGATTCTGCGGTGGCTTGACTCTTACCTAACGCTTTTACCTTACCTAACCTTTTACCTTACCTTACCTGACTCTTACCTAACCTTACCTAACATATTTATGTTCAAATAGGTGGCTCTAAATGGCCCCAGTCCTTTCAGGCGTTCCTCAAGACTCCGTCCTAGGACCATTACTTTTTCTTGTATATCTGAATGATCTCTCGTTTGACACAACCGTACAATGTCGATTTTTAGCGGATGACTGCGTTGTTTATCATGCCATTCAAACTAAAGATGACCAATTATTCTTAAACAATTCTCTAACATCAATTTCTAACTGATGCCAGACCTGGAAAATGAGCCTAAATATCCCTAAGTGCTCCTAAATGAGCGTAACAAAAAAGAAGAGTCCACTATCGCATGCATACAAAATTAACGACGTTGGGATTACGCTTTTGGATACGTTTAAATATCTGGGGTTTGAAATATCTCGCGATTTAAGATGGAGTTCGCACATTCAAAACATAGTTTCGTCAGCCTCAAAAAGACTATGGTTACTTCGGCAACGTCTGAAGCACTGTACGAGCAAAACAAAACTAGTTGGTTATATTTCACTGATGCGTCCACTACTTGAATATGGTGATGTAGTTTGGAACCCGCACACTAAGACTGATACAGATAAGCTGGAAAAAGTGCAAAAAAGAGCACTCAGGTTCATTTTTAATGCCTACGGAAGACAGGTGTCAATATCCAATCTCCGTTCGAGGTCTGGTCTTCCAACACTGGAGGAACGCCGTAAGTTACATCGTCTGAAGATGCTTTACACGATAGTCAACGGCCAAACTAAAATGAATTTGACAAATACTTACAGATTAACACGTGTAGAAGTACCCGCGGAAAGCACGAACTTACGCTTATTGTACCTCAGGCTAGAACTGTCGCTTATTAATTTTAATTTTTTCCTGCAACGATAAAAGACTGGAACAGGCTTCCACAATAGGTAACGAACAAGCGTACTGTCGACTCTTTCTTATCAGCTATTTCTCAGATGTGAGCGAAGCACGCAATTCCTTTCGTACCTAATTTTTATTTAACTCATGTCTTTAGTTTCGCAGATATTGTTCTGCGCAGTACCGTACAAGTATGATCTGTGTTGCACTGTGTTTGATCTTGCTGTGTTCGAATTTTATTTCGACATTTTCTTTGCTTGTAAAGTGTCCCTTTTTATTTTCTATGTACCACTCCTGCTTTAGCTGCCAAAAAGCAGCTGGCAGTATTGTCCAATAAATAAATAAAACGTGCTATTCTACCTCGCGGGTGTGGCCAGCTTATCGTGAACAATGACGAAACGAATTGTTCGACGTGGTCATACTTCAAGACATGTTTTGTGGATGTTTTTGGTCGCCCTGCTGTTTGTAAGCTGCCCGCAGAACAGCGTTTGTGGGAACCAGCTCAGCAAGTAGGTGAACCATTCACCAGTCAATCGAAAACATCCTGGACTTAAGCAAGAAAGTCAACGCGACCACGTCGGAGTCTGATAAGATCAGGAATATTATGAAAGGCATGGAAGACGATGCCTTCGACATGCTGCTTGCCAGAAATCCTCGCATTGTGGCAGAGATAATTACACTGTGCCAAACTTACGAGGAGCTACGCAGGCAGCGGTCGTTGACCCACTGCCCTACATCGCGAGACGAGCACCTCCCTGGCTTGAGGGCCATTTCTGACCAGTCAGCATTGCCGGCAGAAATGAAGCCGTTCCTGTGCGAGGAAATTGCACTCCATATCTCCTAGATGGGCTTTGCACAGCAGCAACCAGTACAAGAGCCAACATCAAGTTTTGTGCCTCCGCTCCGCCGTGCCATAGTGGAAGAACTCAACGAGATAATGCCTGAGCCTCGCGAAAATGTTGCTGCGGCGGCACCTCTCAAATACGGTAAAGTCGTGGCCAGGCCCCACCCACTCAATCAAAGTGGGCCTCTCAGTTACGCCGATGTGTTGACCACAGCCCGTCATGCATACATTTCACCAGCCGCGCCGCACAACGCGTCCTCCGACATGGTTGGGACGTATACCGCAGCGAATCGTTGGCGTACATCTTACAATCGGTAAATACTACGCAGGTCTCGTGTCACGCTACTGTAATCGCGTGCAGTCGTATCACCAAATACACCAAATACGCTAATTCGCAAGGTAGGTTCTCCCCGACCATATTACGATGAAGCTTCGGCATTCTCACCAACACTACGCCCCACGCCCTATATCCGCCTTTCTCTTTCTCCATAACCTTCTCCACGCCGACGCTCGATATTAGCGATGTGGCCTCGTCCCGTACCTAGGGAAAAAGAAAACTAAACGCCGCAGTCCACGAGGCAAGGGCTACGGCGCCGTCGATACGCGAAAGCCCTCAACGTAGCCCGAGGAATGTGGTAGACATGTTTATTAGCGGTGTTCCCCCACCTGCACTCGTGGACACCGGAGCCGCTGTATCAGTTACGGACGCAAAACTTTATCGCTTGATTCGAAAAGTCACGACGCACCTTGCATGATTCTTTCTTCGCCCAGCCGACGCACAGCGTATTTACCCGATAGTGGCGTACACCGCTCGTTTGTCATCGAGGACGTTGTATACGCCATCGGATTTATCGTAATTTCGTCGTGCTCCCACGATGTTATCCTCGGCTGGGATTTTCTCTCCCGCCACCATGCCGGCATTCATTGCGCACGGGCCAAACTAGAACTGTTCCCCTCTGAGATTTGACGCTCGCCGGCAGTGCTTCTCTTCTGAACAAATTACTCGTCACACACGACACCAACGTTCCTCCCAACTCGTTAATTGTCTCTACATACTGCAGCATCCTCTCCGACGCCGTCACACTACTTTCTCTGACTGGCCGCTTTTTCACTCGAAAACATCTACGACTACCTTTTGCGACTGTGAACGATACAGAGGGCTTCAGGGCTATATTTGTTTGTAACCCATTCCCTTACCCTGTGATGCTGCTCCAAGGCGAATGTCTTGTCAATGTCGAAGCTATCGAAGACGTGCAAATTACGGGCGTTCCCGAATACATACTGTGCCTGCTACAGTAGTATCGGTTCTATTTCTACGTCTGGCCCATTGCACACAGATGTGTTCGATTCTTCTATTGCCGATGACTTCACACAAAGCCAGTGATCTCAGATTCTGTGCATCTTACAAGAATTTCGTTCTTTCGATGTAGGGCAACATTCCTTGGGCAGGACGTCAGCTGTTACGCATCACATTGACACTGTATCCGAATCGTCATTGCGGCAGCCCCCATATCGTACGTAAGCACGACGCGTCATTAATGAACAAGTGGCCGACATGCTCCACCGCGAAGTGATCCGACCTTCCCATAGTCCACGGGCATCTCCCGTTGTCCTTGTTACGAAGAAAGACGGTTCGGTACGGTTCTGTGTGGACTATCGCCGCCTCAACAAGATCACTCGCAAGGGCGTTTACCCGCTTTCGCGAATCGACGAGGCTATAGACAGCCTACAAAGAGCAGAATTTTTTCCACCTCTCGATCTGCGCTCAGGATATTGGCAAGTACCTATGGCAGATGACGATCGGCCGAAGACAGCATTTGTCACGGCTGACGGCTTATACAAATTTACCGACACGCCGTTTGCACTTTGTAATGCGCCAGTAACATTGAGCGCATGATCGATACCGTTCTTCGCGGCTTCATATGGCACACGTGCTTGTGCTACCTAGACGACGTGGTTGTTTTTGCTCCGGACTTCTCTACGCACCTTAAAACCACAGGCGTGATTGGACGTGTTTGAGAAACGAAGGCATACAACATAATTTAAAGAAGTGCCCTTTTGGAGCGCGGCAACTGACGCTACTGGATTACGTCGTCACCAAGGATGGAATTCTCCCCCATCCAGCCAAACTTAGAGCCGTCGCCGGATTCCCTAAACCTACGTCCATTAAAGAACAGCGAAGTTGCAGTAGGTTTGTGTTCCTACTTCCGATGCTTCATTCGAAATTTCGACGCCATCATTTCACCCCTGACGAATTTCCTTGGAAGCAACGGACCCCTTCATTCGTGGTCGTCAGAGTGCGAGAAGACGTTCGCAAATCTCATCGTTTGTTGATATCTCCCCAATTTTGCGCCACTATGACCCGACGGCCCCTGCAGAGGTGCACACAGATGCCAGCGGCGTTGGCCTCGGCGCTGTCCTTACGCAGCGCAAACCTGGCTTTCCTGAATATGTCATGGCCTATGCAAGTCGTACCCTTCTGAAAGCCGAGACCAATCCACTATCGTGGAAAAACAACGTCTGGCGATGATCTGGGCTCTAAGTTCTGGACTTATTTGTATGGCCGCCCGTTTGATGTCGTCACGGAACACCATGCACTAAGTTGGCGGTCGTCATTGAAGGATCCTGCAGGTCATCTGGGCCGCGGGGCACTTCGCCTGCAGGAGTACGATATCCGCGTGCTGTACCGGAACGCACGCTAACATTCTCACGCCGACGCCCTCTCACACTCCCCCTTGCCTGACGACAATGCCTGATGCTCACTATCCCAGCTCACTATTCCTTCCAACGACATTGATACTACCGCTTCCGGTCTGCGACAGGACCCGTGGATTGCTTCGGATTATAGACTTGCTTCGTGACCCATCATCACAGTCAACCACTCGCACGTTGCGTCGTCAAGCTCGCCATTTCGCGGTTCCCGACAACCTGCTTCACCGACGTAGTTATACCGCCGACGGCTGCCAGTGATTGTTAGTAGTTCCTCGCAGTCTGCGCTCCGAAATATGCGTATCCTGTCACGCCAATCCACAGTGCGCACAATCTGGAGTTTTGAAAATCTAGCAGCGTCTTTGACAGTGCTGCTACTGGCGAGAGATGTACAACTACCTTTAAAGTTCGTTCCCTCCCGCCCCAATTTTCAGCGCCGGAAATTTTCACCCCAACTTTCGCCATCCTGTGTGCAGCCTCTACCCTGCCCTACCCGACCGTTCGGGCGCGTTGGAATTGATTTGCATGGATCACTTCCCTTAACGTCGGCTGGTAACCGTTGGGCCATTGTGGCAGTACATCACTTCCCATGATACGTCGAAACTGCCGCCCCCCCCCCCATTAGCAGCTACAGCACGCGATGTTGCCTCATCCTACGGCATGGTCCACTCCAAGCATGGAGTGGACCATGCGGATGTGTCCATGCGGATGTGGACCATGCGGATGAGTGGTCCATGCGGACCATGCGGATGTGATCGCGGATGTGTCTTCCTGTCTGAAGCAGTTGAAGCCATTCTCAAAGAGTGCCACGTTGTTCATCGCACAACTACGGTGTAGCAACCTCAAATCAATGGCCTTACAGAACGCTTCAACCGTACGCTCGGCGACATGCTTTCAATGTACGTCGCCTCCGACCACAGCAACTGGAACGCCATTCCGCCCTTCGTAACCTATGCGTAGACAACACCGCTACTCAGAGCAGCATTGGCTTTTCGCCCTTTTTCTTACTGTACGGCGGCAGTCGTCGCGCGCCATCGATACAATTTTACCATACCAGCCAGATGCATCCCAGGGCTCGCCTATTTCTGTCACGACAAGGCATGCTGAAGAATGCCGTGATGTCGCACGTGTCTTTACTTCCAACGACGAAGAGCACCAGAAGTGCACTCGTGGTGACTCCACTTCCGCGGTCACCTTGTTTCTGGCGCGCTTGTGTGACCTCTCATCAAAAATACTTCTGAACTATGAAGGTCTTTACCGCTCTCCCGAACGCGCATCTCCCATGAACTATGTAATCGAACCAGTTGAACAATCTTCGGACCGGCGCGGTCGTGGGCGAGACATTGACCATGTCGACCGCCTGAGGACATACTAGGATCCGGTCATCGTGACGAGCTATTAGATAGTTTGACGGCTCCCTTATCACTCCCGAAGTATGAAGGCATGCACTTACCGCATAGCCAAACGCGCATCACTGTCCCGTGAACTATGCAATCAAACCAGTTGGACAATCTTCGAACCTGCACTATCGTGGACGAGACATTGTCCATGTCGATCGCCTCGAGACATACTTGAATCCGACCATCGTGACGAGCTGTTAGGCTGCCTTATCACTCCCGGGGTAATTGTAGCGAAGAGAGACGCTAGTGGGTCCGGCTCTAGTGCGGCGAGACGCTCTCGCTCGGCAACGGCGCTCGTGCTTGGAAGTTGTGTCCTCGTTTGACTGTCGCCGCTTTTGCTATTCCGAGTTCTAATAAACCCTTTTGCAAATGTAACTTATTTTGCTGTTTTGCCTCCTAGTTGTTCCAGTAAAAACCGCCGTTCGAGTACGTCAGGCTTTTTACATCTTGCACCTGCACTCCAAGTATCTGTAATTGTTGCCATATACCTTTCATTCGCCTGCAATAATGTTCCAGTGGAGGATCCGCACAAACACGCGCCAGCATGACAAGATACGTATACACCTGTATGAGCGCGACCAAGGCAGCGAAACCGCAGTCGCACGAAGCGGATATCTTCTATACGAAAACAATTTTGCCCATCAATGCTACGATCTGTCAACATTTTAACATGGGAGTGTCGGTTCGGTGAAGTGCCGCCGTTACTCGGAGAAAAATGGCGGCTCTTTTGGATGGCGCGCTCCTTTCCAGAATGACAGTAATTTGCTGCGGGTGGATACGGCGGAGTTATCGGCGCCATCGGTGATGCCAACCAGTTGTCTTTGCAAGGGGATAAGTGTTAAGTCTTTCTAAACTATGGTCGCGCTGGCTTTTCTGTTAGTTTAATTTAGTTAATTAGTAATTAGTTAGTAATTTTAGTTAATTTGGTTGCTGACAGCAATAATTATCTCACTTTGTGTCTCCCTGGCCACGCAACTTATTTGCGCAGGTGGTCTTCACGTGCCTCCCAGTGCCGAATTTTAAGAAAACCATAAAGCTTAATTTTGAACACCCGGTATATCAACCTGTATTGTTTCTTAAAATAAAATTTGGGATGGTCTGTCGCAGGTTCGTCATAAATGCCTAAGCACGGGTCCGTCTTTGGAGTTCTCTTGGGACACCTTGATTTCCTTAAGAAGATTCTTTGCGTTCGGCTGAGACACCTTCGTTTCAACGCGGCAACCACTACGCTGGTTGTTTGCGATATGCGAATCACCGCGCATGAAGACTCACGACGCCACTTACAAGAAGAACGATGTGGCGTAGTAGCCGTGAGCGCGAGCCAGCGTCTTCATGTTTTGTTTCCCACGCGACGTCATCCTTTTACACAAGGCGCGCATCCGCTCCCGTTTCTTTAACCACGCGACGCCATCCAAGGCCCGCGCGCTGGCGTTGGCCGCTGACGTCACGCTCCCCCACTTCGCAGCCGCTGCTCGAGGCTTCGCCCCGCTCCGCGAGAACGCCCACTCAAATAAATGGATCCGGCGGCTTCGAGCTTCCTATGCTTAATGTACGACAACTGCGAAGTTACAATGAAAAACTTGTAGCGTACGAACGGTACTGTGCTCGTACTGTATATTGTTAACGTGTAACTGTGATCACAATGAGTGCTACAGTTAAAAAAAGTTGCCTATGCGTAGTTCTTAGTTTAGCTGTTAGTTGTTATTATTTATATATGAACACTTCAGCGAGAGATCTCTTTCATTAAGCAGGTTGGTCGCGGAACGGATAACAGCAAATGAGGCAACCGATGACACCCCAATGCGGAACTAAGTTGATCAAGCGCGAAGGCGCTCGTGCGGACATCGGCGTGCTTGGCAAAAGGGACGTCCCCTCGTTCATTCGACGCCACCGACGGGACGAGTAAGGCATGGCTGGCGCCAGGAGGTCCAAGATGTTCATGAGAAAAATTAACTACGGCAACTTCGCGACACCACACCCCTACGCAGTACAACTAAGCATGTGAGCGAGCTACCTTTACTTCTACATGGCTGATACTACTGGTACTCACGAAGAATAATTTTGAAGAATGCTGGTGGCCATATTTTTTATTACAGGGCCATCCCCCTATCAGTGAGGGGGCGATACAGAAATCTGAGGGGGGGGGGGGGGGGGGGGTCAGGGCATCAGGACATCCCCCCTGGATCCGCGCCTGCGGGCCCAACGCCTTCGTAAGCCGCACTTGTGGTGGTGCGGTGTTCTTATGGTGTGTGTGCTTGCCTGCTTGTAAGCTTATCGATGCTTCTATAACGCTAAATACAGCAATTATACAGTATTGTTCCGTGCCGTTGCGAACGCAGTCAGCGTAAAAAGGAGCCATGTGTCTCGTTTCACGAGAAAGCGCAAGCGTGAGAACTTTCTGTCAAAGAAAACCTATCATGCACTCGTTATAACAACGAAGTCGAATGTCCAGTTGATTTGACATCTGCTTGTTGTCAGAAAGTTCGAGTTTGTGCTGACAAAAAAAGATCAAGTGACCCAATTAAATCCTTGTTTGGATTCCCGCTCAGAGAAGTGCCAGGATGCGCTGGATGTAAAAAGTGCGGTATACGGGCTGGAGAAGATGCTCCAGACTGGAATTGTTGCTGCTTCGAGTAGCAACGTGCAAAGTTCATCCGTTTTCTCAGCCACAAAACTAATTCCAGCAAACCAGCACTGAAGCGATGGAGCAACCAGCAATTGAGCGATGGAGAAGCTTCTCGGTGTAGCAGAGAACTGTATGACTAATGCGTCAACACAATGCCGCTCGTTTCAAACCTGGACGTGGCCATTGTAGCTTTAATAGGCGGGTTCATCGTTCGCGCGCCAAGTGAGCGAATCCCACACGTAAAATCCATTTCGCTCCTGCAGGCGCGTAAAGTAGCATTCCCATCCACGGTCTCACCGCTCATAACAAATGAGGAGGACTTTACTACCTGAACGAGGAGCTTGTAAATGTTCTGAGAGGGCTTCGGAAATTTGCTGAAACCGTGCTCTACAACAGAAGCTCTAGTGCTAAGGCGTTAGAAATCTGCGTTGAAAGAAGAGTCCGGGCTCTCATATAATTTCCTGTGCTCCATTGCGAAAAGAGCGACGAAAAGCAAATAAAGGTAGTTCTACATCTACTCGCAAATAAGTTGATCAAGCCCATTTTCACGAACTATGCGGTTGGAGTGACAAACAGAAACAGGGCGACTAAGCTTTGCGAGCGGAAACCATTGTCCCGCAAAGTGTTGAAGCTATAGCTCGACAACTCTGTGAAGCCGTGACGTTGTTCTTCATACGGAAGTAGACAATGCGTGAACATTTTAGTCGCCCACAGTAAGGGAGAAATAAATACAGTTTATACTTGCGTCTCTACTACGCGGCGTCCTTCATTTTTGCATGTTGATCGAAACAGACCAATCGCTCTTCTTCCCGCTTGGGGCCGCGCCGGTACTTCAAGCTGCTTAAAATTTACTTCACACTGATGCGAAAGATATTTGACATCTGCATGTGATAATCTGCTAGCAGCCACAGCAGATGTTTCAATTTTAACGCCAAAAATGTTGAACGAGAGGCCGCTGCTTTGTCCGGCCCCCTTGCCGACCGATACAAGCGCCGCGCAAGACAGTGTCAGAGCGTGGCGCCACCCCTCGGTGAAAGAGCGCTACTCCGCGGCTGAACGTCAACAAAGGGAGAGCGAGCCCTCTTCCCGGCATCTAGTTCGAGGAGGCATTAGCTCTGGTGTTTGAAACTGGCACACAGTAATAATTCTATTGTTGGTATTTCTTGAAATATAGCCTTATCGATTTCGCGTCTTTGTCAGCGTTCCGAACTGCCATCCTAGATCGCCAAATGCTGTGGAGGCCCAAGAGCACAATGAGGTCAAATGGAATACCATCCTCATTGTCAACTGGCAAAAATCGTATACCGAAAGAGTCCACAGGTAGGTCTTTCTTGAGAGTACGTTGTAAGATATCCCTGAAGAAAAATGCTTCCCAACAATCTAGGAAGACATGCTCGATCGTTTCTGGCTTCCGACAAATGAAACAGGGAGTCCCCCAAGGTACAAAAAATCCCTTTTCTTCCAAATAAGTCTTCACATCTAATGTATTTGTATGCTATTTGAAGAAAAATGTTTTACCTCCTCCTGGTACACTCATGTTTTTAACTCGTTTAAGAACGTTTACCCATGGTCCGGCATAATATTGTGATCTATACGGAGGAACTGGTAAGACAATGTCACACCGATCTTTGTATAGTTTTTTCCGCGACACAGTCCAAAGATACTCCAACAAAAAACGAGTGTGCAAGAAAATACATGATAGGTAGACCTCTTTTAGGTATCCACCGAGGCCTCCCGGCATACTTTCCGACGCGACTACAAAGTTTAGCAACGCTCTTCCTACTCTAACTTGACAAACAGTTCGTAAAAAGGGGTCTGATATATCGCGAAAAAACATGAATCGATTAATAGCTGTCTTATGTAGAGGTGCGACAGGCTCCATACTAGAGCACTGCACGGGCCGATTTTTGCGGCCCGGGCCCGGCCCGGGCCCGTTTTTACATTGGGCGGCCCGCCCGAGCCCGATCAAAACTTTTATGGCGAGACCCGGGCCCGGCCCGGGCCCGGAAATAATCTACGTTACCTGCCCGGCCCGGCCCGCCACCCCTTTACCTTAAGCCCGAGCCCGGCCCGAGCCCGACTCGAAACCGGCCCGAACCCGGCCCGAGACCGAAAAATACATGTTTTTCAGAGTTGAGAAGCCCGAGAATAACTCGCAAAAAGCCCGAGCCCGGCCCGGGCCCGCGTCAAAAAACCCGAGCCCGGCCCGGGCCCGGGTCAAAAAGCACACGCCGTGCCCGAGCCCGGCCCGAGCCCGTGAAAGAACTGCTCTACCCGGCCCGGCCCGGCCCACGGGCCGGGCCGGGCCCGGGCTTTCGGGTAAGCCCGAGCCCGTGCAGTGCTCTACTCCATACTCCGTAGCTCATACGAGGAAATAGGTTGGTTCGCCGTGTGCGCTCCCACGTAGATTCCCAAAGGAAACGGCAAGAACTTTATGCAACTTCTGCACATTCATGCGTGAACAAGGAATTACTTGCATTATATACCAAAGTGTGCCTATTAAAAACAAATTTCACATTGCTGCTCTCGCAAAAATTTACCAGTAAAAGCACTTAAGGTTATCGGCCTTTTCGCGCACTTCGACAACTTTCGGCGCCACAAAGGCTTACTGTCCTTGTAATTTTCCAACCCACGCCCAAATAGGGTGCTGGAGTCGTATCTCACCTGATATTCCAGAAAATGTTTGGGGTCGTTGGCTACCATCCATGCCAAAATCCCAAGCACTTTCCCTGGTTCATTGCGCTGCCCTGCAGAAATCTTTAACTTTTACAGCATTAATGATGCTTTCATGATTAACACAAAGTAGTGCTATGTCGTCTGCACATGCAAGCAGACGTACTTCCGCTGCATGCAAGAGGAATCCTCGAATAGTGGAGCTATTAATTATGCTCAAACAAAAAAGATTCAATGTACATGGAAAAAAGCAATGGCGACAGAGGGCGTCCCTGACGTACCGAGCGTTCCACTTTGATGCGCGCTCCAACCACCTTATTTACTATCAAACACGTCGTGCAACCTCTATACGCCATGGCGACACCCTCTCTTAAAACGGATCCAACGTTCATGTGTTGTGAGGTACTCTATCAAACGCTTTTTGAAGATCCAGATGTAGCCTTGCGACGCTGTCAGAAATAGCATCACAACACTCCATAACGGAACGGGCTTTATGTTTATTTATAACTATTGATCGACCTTTTATGCCACAAGTTTGATGTTCGCCGGGTAATTCTTGTATTACAGTTT
Source organism: Dermacentor silvarum (assembly GCF_013339745.2). NCBI lineage: Eukaryota > Metazoa > Arthropoda > Arachnida > Ixodida > Ixodidae > Dermacentor > Dermacentor silvarum. The sequence goes on along the minus strand of NC_051161.1, from coordinate 143,662,435 downwards.
GCAGACTTTTAGCAAGAGTTTTCATGAATATTTTGTATTCTGTGTTCGTGAGTGATATCGGTTTATACGAACTAACTTGCATGAGCTCATTTTTGTCTTTAACCTTAGGTATAACAACAGTGTTTGACATAATAAAAGATGGTGGAAGTACCGACATATTGAAAGCCTCGTCATAGAGTGACACTAAGACTACAGCTACTTTTTCCTTTAGAACCTTATACAACGATGCTGTAAGCCCATCTGGGCCCGTAATTTCCCAGTATTGAGATCATTAATAGCTTTCTTAACCTCTTCCAGCGAGATTGGAATTTCAAAATTTTCTTTTGTCTCATCGCTTACTCACGGCATTAGAGTGAGAAAATTATTTTTAAAGGCGTCTACGTCGACTTCAATGCACGAATATAATGCACTGTAGTATTCATAAAACGCTCTTTGGATGCCTTCCTTATCTGTAAAAACAGCGTTTTTCTACTCTACTTTTGCTATTTCGTTTAGGTGCACATGACTTTTTTTCAATCCTAGTGCGCGCTTGGAAGGAAACTCCCCACCCATCAAGCGCTCGGACTGAGCTCTGACTACTGCGCTTCGTACTTCTCCCTATCTACAATTTCCAATTTCTGCTTTGGAGTACTTATGTCTTCTTTAAACGTTCCGGTCTGTTTGCACTCTTCTGAAATGAACGTGCTTAGGTTGGCTCGGAGCACATTTCCCACACTTCCTTGCTTGTGCTTTATGGCACCTGACATTTCAATGGCCCCCATTCTTCACTTGTTGCTTAAAGAGCTCCCAGTGTTCTCCAACTTATTTATAATACCTTTTGTCAAATTTCGCTTTTGCGTTTGTGACATAGCTTATAAAAACGTCGTCTTTTAAAAGCTTGTAATTAAACTTCTAATTTTTCCAAAAAAATCTGCACGTTTTTTCTTTTCTTTTTCCGACACGAAATGTTACTATGCAGCGATCGCTAAATTATACTGGTTGAACCCGATATTCTCCGATTAATGGTACCAAATCTGAAGATAAATAGACACGGTCCAACCGCGCGTCGTTTTGACCTTGAAAATGGGTAAAGCGAATGTCATTCCCAAACCCACAATATTCACCGACGTCTTCTAAACAGTGCTGGCTGATGGTACTATTTAACGAAACAACACTGACATCCCTATAAGGGGTCGAGCAGGTTTTGTCGTTTTCCATGCGCACGCAATTGAAGTCACCAATCACAATTACAAACCGATCTGTAGTACAGTAGTTACTGATAGTTTCAAACATTTTTCTCTGTTCTGCGTTTGTAAATGCATAAACGCATATTATGCACCAATTGCGTTCAAATAATGTAATGTCACAAACAATGAAATGGCCTGAATTACGCTTCACCACTTTCTCTACCACTGCACCCAATATACTACGTATCATCAGCACACACCCCGCCGACTTTCCCACTGCATGACACACATACATACATCGTACCTATAGTACAGAGGCGCACCATACTATCCGTCTGTTCTTGACTTTCGCGTTTAGTTTCTTGAACTGCTACATTGTACAAATCTTTTTCAGTAGTAGCCTGTAAACTGATTTTGCCTCCTTGAGGCCAGCCCTCTAATGTTTAATGTCACTACAAGCATGTGCTTTTCAAAGGTAGCCATTTTTAGCTTTGTTATTGCAGCCAGAGAAACAGTATAGTGTTCACCTTAACATACAGGCTAACATCCCGCGTGGTAGTGATGAAACAGTATTTACGACTTCTCAGTGTCGTGCGGGGAATCGACGACGTGCCCGCGACAACGAGCGTCGCGCTCTGGTGACACGCGGCTTTTTCCCAGCGACGCGCCACTCCCGCTCCGGCTGACGCAGTCGCTGCTCCTGAAGAACGCTGGTTGCGCAGTCATGGCGGCGCTTAGATGACGTGCTGTGCAGATTCATCGACGCTGCGTGGGCGTCCTCCACACTTGTCGACATGTCTCCCGCCTCTTCAGCTTCTGCCATCGATGTTCCCATTGAAGCAGCGGAAACACTAGCTCGCGTGAGCACATGGTCACTCTCTGTCTCGCTAGACGCGACGCCTCCGTCCTTCACGTATGTCGCCGAGCTCGCTGATATAGACCTTTTCACAAACCGACATTTGAGCAGCGCCATTGGCCGACACGGGCGACGTCTAGCGTCAGAACATGTTATGCCGCCATTTTGGACTGTGCGCCTTGCCAGAGCAGGCCGGCCACACTTGGGTTGTGTGATCTTCGCCGCGCATTATTTCGATTGTTTTCTTCCGCTTCACTTGTCTTGTGCCGCTTGAATTGTTACGTGTTTCATGGGCTCGCGTGAGCGCTCAGTGTAGTGTGCCATGGCAACAGCAAGCCCAGCCAGTGGATGTGGTGTTTCGTCGTCAATAGCGGCGGCAGCCGCGTCTGCCTCGTCGATACCTGGCGTGCTAATCAGCGGTATATTTCATTGTTATTGCTGGTCACATGTGACCGTATCGTCGATTGAATCTGGTCACCATGGATTACGTTTCGCGGTTGAGGGTTGCCTCATTTAGCGAAAGCAGGCGCGTACGTAGCTATCGGGCAATGCTTAGAACCAGGCGCCGGCGGCTCGACGACGCGTATCAGTGGTTGGTAAATATGCGGTGGTTACTCCTTACGCTTCCGACGCAACTTAACAGCTTAATCATGCAAAATTTATTGGATCTGGTGCAGTGCAGGGTGCTTATAACCAAATGTCAAAGCATAAGCATGGAGATCGAGCAGCGCGGTACCTGCAGCGAACCGACGCGTGACAGTGATCACAGATGCCAGCGCAACTGATACAGCCCAGGTGCTAGATTTTTATTTTTAGTATTTATTTATTTATACATACTGTCAATCCCAATAGGTATTACACCAGGACTTGTTATAAAGATATATTTGTTTACCTATTTTTTACGTTTGTTTACCTGAAATGGCTATTCTTTCGAATGTCTGAATTTGGAACAAGCTTCGCTCACGGTGAACCTTAACGTAGATCATGCGCGAAGTTTGTATTGAAGATATCGCGTACGGCAAGAATTGTTCCTGTGCGCCTATCTCTGAAGCGAAATAAGCGAATAATATTGCAGCGTTAGGGCCATCTCTGCTCTTTCTCTTCTGCCCCTTACACCATCTCACTGTGCTATGTTCATAATAAAGTTATGTCGAGTCTTAATATTTGTCGAATAAATACATATGCATATGACTGTAAACCACTACTGACCGTGAGTGAAAAGCGCTTAGTGGTCAGCGAAGCGGTCACTGCACGCACGTAAGTATTTCACTTGATCGACTGTGCGAATAATTTATTTTTCTCGTTACTGTTATTCTTGCAAGCATGATGCTATTGTCCGCGTACCCACGCGAATACCGTTTTTTACGTTCTTACTTGCGTGGGCTCATTTAGCGCGTTTCTACGCCACGCACAGTTAGCGCATTACGGTTCCCGAACTCTAGCACTGGCGCTTGGCCGCGCTGATGAGGTTGACACGTTCGTTCTTGCATTCTCTTGCTGCCCAAGCACATAGACAACGCTCAAAGATGGGTGAGCTCGATGCAGCACCACACTGTTGAAGTTAATTACCTTTATGAGCAGGGCCGCGCAGGGTGCGTGTGAACGGAGAGACAATGTTTTGGTGGACACAGGGTCTGCATAGGACACGATCCTTCCAGATCGTTGCGAAGTGTATTTACCGACTAGTTCTCTCGCAGAGTGCTCCAATTTGTCTTATACCGGTGTCACACGGCCACTTTTGATAGCGATCGAGACCGATCTGGATCGGAATGTTCGACCGCGATTGGCTCCCTTCCGCAGATTGAGCAAAGAAGCCAATCGCGACCAAGAAATTCGACCCATATCGGGCTCGATCACGATCAAAAGTGCGCCGTGTGACTCCCGTATTAGGCACTGGAATGAAGTCTTGTTTGAAAGAATAACAAATGTAGTCTCTGCCACTACATACGAGAAAATATTCCATTGAAGAGCTGACAATTGTCGCAACCTATTGGGAAATGTGCCGAAAAGAGTTTATCAAAATGCGTTATTTTACTGATGTGTGCATTGGTTCACATTTTACTGAAATGCCAAGTCCTCAGGTGATGGAGGAAACCGGCGAAGCGTGAACAGACCGCATCGCCGCAGTGGTCTCGCGGAGTGCTGCGTTGTGGACACACTTAATCCCCAAAATCATTATTTTCCGCTGGTTGTTTGTGCACCCATAAACTGCACAGTGCTGGCCTCTAGCCTTTTCATGAGTATATATACCATTATTTACGAGCGTAAGTCATTCGTGACAAAAATAAACGGAAACATCGAAGGAAAGCTACCACTCCGCAACGCAAGCGCAAGGCAAGCTAACAGTCTAGACCGAACAGGCAACACTGACACATACTCTCCACGCCAGACCGTCGGAAGCGCCCTCGTGAAAACGTCTATTGCCAGAGCATAGCCTCCTATACTTTTATAATTATATATATATATATAGGAGGCTATGACCAGAGCCTCGGCGGTTGAAGCAGAGACGCTGACTTTTGTCCCTGGCTACCTTCCTTGGCGCCACTCACATTAGCTGCGTCTACTCTGTCTCAGCGTCTGAGGCCGCGTTGGCAGCAGCCTGTTCCGCTTCATCTTCGTCCATTACCAACTCGCTGCTTTCTGCCGTTCCTTGAAAAGCGGCTTGAGCCTAGGACATTGCACATTCCGTCTCTTTGTGCCCATACGCACCGCACTTATTGAATCTGGGCACTTTATAGTCACGGCGGATGTGTCCTGTAACACGACAGCTCAGATAGATGGGCGCACGGCATCGCATAATAATTAACGAGTACTGTTCCTTTTACCATGCGCATTTGGTGTGGGATGCGTTCAAGGCTTACCGCGGAGAATAAGTCGCACAGCACGTCTTGTTCAGTCGGCGTTGTCGAAGAACTCCGTAATACTTAACTTGCTCTTTGGACCATTAACGACAATACCAGACTTCCTGAGTCTTTGACGTCAGTGACCTCCTTCACGTCCCCGTACTCTGCGAAAGCCCGTCTCACTGCGTCGTTGCTCACGTTTAACGCGCCAAATGAACTTTCAGCCACACTTCCTGAATATGTGGGTCAATTGCGACGCGGGTCCTACCTTTGACAAGGAAGGGCTTGGTTTCTAGCAACTTCTTCGCTTCTTCCGTGCGGAAATTCACTAGCCAGACTTGATACATCAGATAAGCCCCTATGCTACCAACCTGCTCAATAATGCCAGCGTTCCTCATAGGCTGACTAAAGTCCTCTATTTTGTATGGGCGTCCTGCTATATCGCAATGTGGAGCAACCATAGTCTTCAGTCCTTCTCCGCTGGACATGGCTGGCAGAATGATCCTGTAGTCCTTGGGCACGTCGGAGAACGAAGATCCACGGCCAGCGTCGGCCGTTGTCGCAGCTCGTGAGGAGCCAGCTATCCAGCGTCCGCACGCGTCGGAAACCAGAAGCAGAATGAGGCATTTTGCGGTGGCAAACCGACGTTACCTAGGCTATACATCCACGCTTGCAGACAATGCCTCCTAAAAAAACTTTGTTGCAGAGCATGCATTTATGCGAGCCATATGATTGCGTTCGAGCGTCGTCGTCTTCGTCCACTGCTGGCGCGTTCGTACGCTCGTTCTCTGCGAGGTGAAGTGGTTTTGGCGCTATGAGAGCGAGAAAGAGACGCATTTACGGAGCGGGTCTCCTGGAACGCTGTTTCGGCATTGGAACGCGGTGTCGGTGTTGCAAGCTGCGGTATGCTACGCGCAGTGACGGCCGTAAGTTCAAGACGCGCGAAAAGAAATTATCATCATCATCAGTAATAAGATTCAAAGTTCGCGCGCACTTCCGGAAAATGCTGGGATACAATCGCCCAGCTTCGCTGTTTCAAACGTTGCGCGGTCGAGTACAGGGTTACGCGTTTTTCTCTTTCTTCTTTAAGTATTCGTTTTGTCATTAGAGTTAAATTTCGCTAGAGAATATTATTCTTTCGTTATTAGCAGTTACCAACTAGCTCAAGTTAAGGCTATGTTAGTTAGTGTCGTTACACTTCACATTTATTTATGCCTATAAATATTTGTTCATTTGACATACTTGTACAAGAAAAAATGTAGTGGTTCACTAGTGTTAGCTGAGGGACTAGCGGCACCTGTCGGTGAGAGAGAGAAATACCTCGTGCGACTGGTGAGCGAGGCGGGATGCGAGAAGGAAGAGATCACGTGATGACGAGCGTTCGAGGCGCGAAGACACGGCCGCCGAGATGCTGATCGTGTAATCTGAATGCATCGTAAATAAATGAAGTTGTTTTTGGTCATCGATCGCGCCATCATATGCGTCAACCACTGACACTAGTCATATCTTGACCAGTCATCTTTGTCGTCATCATCATTATTACCTGTTTGTCTCCACTTGAAGACGAAATATTTTCTAGTAGATATACGAAAGAAATTACTCTCTGACGCAAAGAAACTTAGCAGAAGCACTGAAAATACAATATCAGGCAATACAATTATGCACCCAGACAAACAACTCTCCCTGCGCTGGTGGTTGGTTACGCGGCAGTACACCGCTTCGTTGACACCGTTTCACCGTCAAGCGATGCCACATGTTATTTTACATCCACTTTCCGAGCCAAGTTAAAAATATAATTCCTTGTTTATGTAATGCAAGCATGCCCGTTTACGTCAATGTCACAGACGATGTTGTTCTTCCCACCACAATCCAAAGACGTGTTCCGAAAGTTAGACAGTCCGTTTATTATGCGAAGCGAGATTCTTGCGGCAACCGTCGTCGTGCCCACCCCCCTCACCTCTCGCGTTCGCTTTCCTTCGGCCTAGTTTCACGCGAAGAGCACAATACGGTAGCGACTATAGGTTACCAAGTAATCGTGTCGGGGGTGTAGCTCAGATGGTGAGCGCTGGCTTAGCATGCGAGAGGTACTGGGGTGGATACCCAGCACCTCCACGTCTTTTTTTTTTCGCCAATAACAAAAGCACTGCGAAGAGTTGTGAACATTTCTGGAGTCCTTCTGTTTTTTTTTTCACACTGCCGCAATACTCATTTGTGAGAAAGTCGATGTGAAAACTCAGCTTTGGGTATTTGGGCTGAGGAGTAAAATAGCGCTTTTTTATGCACTCATCAGAAAAGCTCCCAGCTTTCTTGTAAAATAAATTATGGGATTTTACGTGCCAAAACTACGATCTGATTATGAGGCACGCCGTAGTGGGGGATTCCGGAAAATTTGGACCCCCTGGGGTTCTTTAACGTACACCTAAATCTAAGTACACGGGTGTTTCGCTTTTCGCCCACATCGAAATGCGGCCGCTGTGGACGGCCTTTTTTGGACGCTATGATAAAGGTAACGTCCACATAAGTGCGGTTATGCCAATAGTTCGCTGTGTTTGAGTGCTTTGTGCATGATAAAAAAGTTATCTAGACATTTTTTTCAGGCCTTCTGCCACATATGGTAAAAACGGATCCCAGAGTCCCATGAAACCTCCGTCTCCTAACGCATTCAGTGCCAGAATATTTAATTCGGCGACTTATTTCACTACTTGTTATCTTTAAAGGAGCCTGCATTTTTAATATGACCAGTTAGAAAATATGCAAATTGCCCACTTTACTCAGGCCCCAACTTAGTGCATTGCTGTGTACTTCTACCCAACCACGACGATAACCACATTGACTGCAAGATGCTGATGAAATGACGACGACGACGCACGACGTCACATCAATGACGGGTAAAAAAAGTAATATATTTGACAAATTCCCTAATCAAGGGCTCTAGGACGGTCGCTAGGACTTCTAAACACTTATTACAAGTGCCACGTGCACGACAATGCCCATAGGAGCTGTTTTTATGCCGCGTGTGGTACAGTGAGCCACTGCTCAAGAGACTTCAAATTGGTGGGTGCATGGGTGGTGCTCATGCATGGGCTATTTACGGCGATTTTCAAGGCTTACATTGCCATCTTTGCTTAGCAAATGTGAACAGTCAGACGTTGGCTTCGCTACATACAGCAAAACACAAATGAGGGAATCTTCATTACCTAGTTTATTGGAATCAGCCATTCATGGTGCCTGTGGTCCTGGAAGAGGCGGGTGATAGCAGACGCGGAGGCCAGGCTCGCTAGGGAACCGTTTTTAGGAACCATTCTAGGATTCTGCTATACAGGCTGTCCCAACTATCATGCATCCAGATTTAAAAATATGTAAATTCCACGTGGCTGGACAGAACCAAACTAACGTTGTTTGCCGTCGCTTGGAGATGTTCTCTTTCTGGATAGAATCCAGCTTAGAAATATCGCACGCGTGGTTAGAAGACCATACCGTAGAACCATATTCCAAAACTGGTCCAACTAGAGCATTATATGCCCTTAACATGCATTCTTTAGTTGCATCCTTGAATGTGTGCTTTAAATATATGGCTTTTGTAGCGCTTTCACGCATATTATATTGATATTTTTCTGCCATGTTAAGTGAGATGTAAAAGTGACGACGAAGTATTTGAACTCATTACCATGTTTTTATTTGTTTGCACCAGGAAAAGGGCTTTTCATAGACACCATTTTGATTGTAAAAGTCATTGCAATCAATGTTAATTTGAAGGAGAGGAGAGGTCAACTCGCCGCCATTGAGATGAAATTAAATTTTTATTCCTCTCTTCATGATTACAAACTGGAGAGGACCCAATGGAAGAAGCCGCGTGCAGCTCCTTGAAAAACCCCGTAACGCCTCACATGACAAGAGTTGGGGAGGAACAGCTTAGGTGATACAAGTCTACACAAAACTGGAAACATTTTGAACCCATATTCAAGTTGTGAATGAACAAGAGTAAAATACGTACAGTACAAATCAGTGCAAAGGCACACATACAATATCAATTCAAGATAAACTAAGAATAATGTCCTTGATTAGCATTTCATGATTCAAACAAGATCGATAACAGTTTAACCTAGAGAATAACGGAGCGGTACAGAAAAAAAACGAAACAGTATCCATGAAATTACGCGAACACACCCTGAGAGAATGTTTATTATACAATGCTACGAATGTGTCAAACGTTTAGTACAGGATGGGCAAAACTTTAGGTAACGTTTCTTTCGATGTTTCTTCTGGCAAGATGTTATTCCCTGCAAGCGCGTTAAGGTAACCTTTAAGTTTATATGCGCATGACCGAAATCGGTACACAGTCCGACAAAACGGTATCGACCAAGCGGTGCTACGACGTACGCTAAGTGTGGGCACATGACTTGGAAGTTATAATAGGGTCAGCATGTCGGCGTGATTGGTTATAGTAGCATTCTTGTACATATTAATTAACCTGAAGGCATAAACATAGGACACACTAATTGCATTGAACTCAAACAAATATTTTTCATTATGGGCGTGCCATGGTATGTTCGGAACTAACTTTATCGTACATTGCTGAGCAGCAAGGGCCTTGAATATATTCTGCTACGTACCTGTGTCCCAAACAGTGTCACATTAGTTGAGCACTGGAATTAATAACGCGTTGTAAATTAATAACTTAGTTCTTGTTGGTAGAACAGATCTTCGACAACATAACGCCCCATTCAGTTTGTTCATTTTCGATCGTGCATTGTTATTTTGCGCGTCCCAATAAAGCGATTAAGAGGAGATTACCCCGAGACATTTTATGTTACGCACAATTTCAATAGAGTCGCCCCCATACTTAAGCATGATGCCTTTTACAACATTGTCTTTGGCTCAAAATATTACGGCTTTACATTTGCTAGTGTTAAACTGTAGGGAATTATTCTGCGACCATTGACAGGTACTTAGCAAAAAACTCATTTCCCTGTAAAGGACAAGCCATTTTCATTTCTAGCAGTAACGAACAAAGTTCTCTCGTCGGGCGTAGGCAATAAGCTTCAGCAGTAAGTTAGAGCAAAATATATCATTTAGGAAAATAATATTAGGTGAGGGGCTGAGAAAATGCCTTGCGGCAAACCTGACTTCAGCCAGCAGACAGAGTGACTGATAGTCCTAACATTGAGGTGACTGCTGCTGTAGACAGTAAGACGAAGCACAGTGCCACACAGGTGACCAGTTCACCTCACCTTCCATCTTGTACCCGTAATACACACAAAAAAAAAACATTCCAACATTGCAGCACATCGCACTGGCATCCTTAGTTCTGAATGTGATGCGCCTCGCAGAATGACTTACTGTTAACTCGTTGATGTGTTCTGCTTTGTTTTCTCATAAATATGGTGTTGGCAGCTCCAATTAAAGGTGATTTTCAGCGTACCTAATTACGTAGATGAGCTTTAAATGGCATACCATTGCAAGTTGCCCAAAGAAGGACTGACAGTACGTCGAAAGACAAATAGAAAGCTTACAGTAATTAGGTAAACACAGCGCAATTTTCTCAATGGTACAAATCACAAAAGCCAGTAAATAAACATACAGTGTGCCTTACAATTATTAAGTGCGAAGCATTTCTTGGCGAACATTTGCTACTTTAACCGTATCTATCTATCTAGCCGCTTATGACTTTGTGCTCTCATGGTCGTTTCGTTAACTTGGTATGTACCAAAATTGGCATACTGTGACAAGAATATATGCCGAACATAAATGATATGTCATGACATGAATATCATGACATGCGTGTCATGTAGGTCATGAAAGAGCCGCCTACGTCTTGGTGCTCTCATTGTCGTTTCGGTTACTTGGTAGGTGCCAAAATTAATATATTATGACAGGAGTGTATGACAAACTTAAGTGATAGGTCATGACAAAAATGTCATGACATGTGTGTCATGTAGGTCATGACAATGACCCAGCGAAAACCTTGAACACTCCAAAACCACTGAAATGGGTTCGGACGTGGGCACTAAGGGAAGGGAACACTTCGCGTCTGAAAATTCTTCGCGTCTGCAAGGAGACACTTCTCATGTGAAAAATCAAAGCTCCAGGACTAGTGCTGTTCGTCGAAAATGAAAAAAAAAGCTCAGTGCACGCAACTTATGAGCAGTACGGTTCGCGTTGCGTTGGTGCATGTGAACTGAAATAGTGCGAGTTAGTACATGCACGTACCATGAAAACGGAGGAAAAATATCACGACTTAAATAGTTTCCGTGTGATTTTTCTGCCGCAAGTATAAAGTTTTAGCTCGAGAGGGCCATGCGCGTGCTCTCTCTCACTCGCGCTTTGTGCACTGCCTAATTCTCGCGTATATTTTCTCCTTCATGGAGTTCCGAAGTGTTGAGGACTTCCCTGTTTACAGACCTTCCAGCTTCTACAACAGCGCAATAGCATGAGCAGCCCTGCTAACTAGAGTTTAGGCGGGCAGTATAGCGGGACGTATCGATACCAGGGCCAAAAGCCAATAAACATAGTATGTAAATGATAAATGGAAGTAAGGAAAACAAACGCACATACCATTCAACTGCGCTCCGCTTGGTCAAGCAGCGACTGCTTGAAGACGGAGAGCGCAGGCCTTGTATATATTTAGGCCGTCGGGGAGTTTCTGTGAAGGTGTGTTGAGCAAAGTGCACCGACATCGTACCCATTCTTGCATTTTTTTCTCGTATGGCAAGAAATGCTCTGATGGACTTTGCTGAGCTGTTTGGACTTAATTTGTAGCAAATGCGTTACATTGCTAAATGCCCCATCTTCGCATTTACGCTAACGTGTCAAAGTGCTTTTTTTCACAATACGAACCCAAACAAAAGTTTATTGAACATCGCTTGATTTTCTGAGAAGTTTCCGCCATTTTTATTTTGTATTAAATTGTTTTTGCAGTTGAACGCGAGCTGTAACAGCCCAAGAGGTGCATTTTATGTGATTTTTGAGTTTCTTTAGCCCCTGTAAAGCTTAAAACACTTAAACATTTTACTTACTTTGTATATAAAGCATATAATATACAGGACAGATGCGCCTGTGTGGCATCAATAACGCTCTCAACTACAGAATTTGCGTCAGTGAGAGGCAACACACTTGGGGGGGGGGGGGGGGGGGGTTATTCCCCCGCGAAAGCTGCACAATACTTGCCTCTCCATGAATAAAAATAGTAAAGACCATCCACAATAAAATTGTTATGACTTCCCGTCATGTCTATGTAGTTTGTTTCTCATGTATGTATTTGCGCGTAATTGGCTGCGTAATATGTATGATTGGCTGCGTAATATGTATGTGTATGCGGGGCTCTATAAGACTATTAACTTAGCCTATTCATACATATGCTAACTATATTGTACAAGAAAAAATTCACAGAAAAGCTAAACAACCGATGAGGGCGACTATTGGTTGATCAGATTTTCATTGCAGGCTTTCCTATGGACAACTTGTATTCCCATTTGTTGGACAACTTGCTGCTCTGTCGAGCTGAGCGAGGAATTATCAAAACTCTATCAGTGAAGTTGGGTCCTCCTTAGTCTTAATATGCAGGGTGTTTCATTTTAGCTGCACCAAATTTTTCAAAATTGCCTGTGGCAGATAGCACAATTATAACCCTTGATCTAAACTACTCGATGAGGCAGCCATTACTTCCACGACAAATAAGAACGCCGAATTCAATAATTAGCATAATCAAGCTTATTAACGTTTTCATTAAATATTTTACGGCACATATTTCAGTCTACGAATAATTGCCGCTGAGTTCGCAAGGCGTATCTACAGGGAACGAATTCTCAGGACTGAACCAGCTTCGAGATATTAATTTTCAAAACGTCCGACGAAATGCTTGGGCGTTCCAGTTAACTTTTTCAGGAAAACGTTCTTTCATGCATTGAAGCACATTGTGCATTTCGTTGGACACTTGCATTTCGTCGGACACTTTCAAAATTATTATCTCGAAACTGGTTCAGTCCTGAGAATTCGTTTCAAGTGGATACGCCTTGCGAACTCAGCGGCTAAATTCGTAGATTGAAAAAGTGTCGTAAAATATTTAATTAAAAATGTAATTAGCGTAATTTTCATAATTATGCTTTTAGGCGTTGTGATTTCTCATGGAAATAGTGGCCGCCTCATCAAGTAGTTTATATCAAGGATTATAATTGTGCTATCTGCCACAGGCAATTTTTAAAAATTTGGTGCCGCTAAAATGAAGCACCCTGTATGGCACTGACCTGGCGTGGGATTCCCCCAGTGTGGACATATTCCAAGTTTCTGTATGCACTAAAAATTAGTCGAACATATAAAATGTTATTATTGCGCCGCACGTGGCCTTGGTATAACACCTGTCTTTATTTTAGCTCCGTAGAGATAAAAGAAAGAACTGGCGTGGCACTTATAGAACGCCTTGTTCCGCCTCTTCAGCTGCATTGATGAAAAAAAAAAGCCGCGAATTACCTGCGTGAGAAGTATGACTTGATGTGGCTAATAAAGAAGAGTCAGCAATTACGTTTTCAAATATTAGCTCGACATCTCCAGAGAATAATTTATCTCGAAAGTCGTGCTAGTGTTATGATTTCAGCAAAGCAGACATAACTTCACTGCGGTTTAGATTCAATTTCGCAATTGGAACACATGCCATAAATTGGATAATAAAATATTGACTGAAGAATGTTTAATTAGTACTGTGGAGATTGTGATTTGTCACGCAAGTAACGTCTGCGTCTTCAGATAGTCTACTTCAGGTGGCCGAACTGGCCTACGTGCTCTATGCGATTTTTAATATGTTCCGGACACACACGGACAAGCACGCACGTGCGCGCACACACACACAAAACATACGCACACACACATGGTACGTTTTTTTTTTGTAAGTCGCTAAATGGCGGACTACGCAAATAAAGTAAAAGCGCAAAAATAAAGGCCAGCCAGCGGTCCTATATGCAGCAGGGGCGTAGCCAGACATTTTTTTCGGGGGGGGGGGGGGGGGGGCAAGCGTCTGCTTTCCTCTACGTGACGTGATCGATCCTAAATATCGGTAGTTTAAGCAGACTCTATGCATGTATATCAACGACATGGGACCCCCCCCCCCCCCCCCCCTCGCGTGTGCTTGTGAAGATATTCAGTGAAAAGTAAAGCAAGCTCAGTAAAATACAGTAAGTACGACAGGTACAGTGGGCGTTTGGAGCAACAGTCTCTCAGTGCGCCACTGCATGGACCAGTCTTCGAAAACGCATCATTGAGACGACCCGTGCGATCGGAGAAGACATCTTTCATTGATAACATCCGTTAAGCGTATACATGGCGTCGTCCTCGTCGGGGCGAAGTGAGTTTCACAAGTCAAGGCCGGCTATACACGTGTGAAAGTGCATGCGTGACCAGGCTATACCTACTCCCATAGCAATAGCTTGTTCGCTGCGTCTTTGCGCTAGAAAACTTAAGTACGCGCAAAAACGGGGAAGGCTTTTTTTTTCGAAGCTTTCGTCGCCCTGCTCCCTCATACGAGAGGGTTGCATTTCCTGCGGCAAGTGCATGGGCCGCTGTGTCCTTCCGCTGTGTGCGAGCGTGCATGCCGTCATTTGCCTTTACGTCAACAGATTCAGAATTGTACAGAATATTTCACCGCACAGCATAGATATGGCATGTGTACGCATTTTAAGTAGTGCGTGCAACTCATTCTGCTTCACTTACGCCGGTGCAAACAGGAAGCGGCCTCGTACCTCACAGAATCTCGACTGATTGGTGTACTAGTGATGCAGGAATGAACTCCGCTCTTGTTCAGTACATAGTGCACATAATCAATATCTCAGGACGCGTGAACTCCGACGAGAACTGTCAGCGACTGCAACAAGAGTTTACTTACGCTGTACTGTGCGCAGCAGTAATCCATGCTTGGCGGCTGTCTGTTTCGTGCATTCTGTTGCGAGTCAGTGGAAGTTCACTGCTGGCATCAACCCCTTCGTGTGTACATTGCTGGTTTGGGATTCAACAACACAGCAGTAACAACCAGCCTTCCGTAGGGGCGCAATCGCATACAAGAGACATTTCGCGCGCAGACTGGCTACGTTCACACTTGGGAAGCGGCAAGCGGGCGGAAAGGCCAAAGAGGCCGGCAAATCTTATCCGCGCATGTCCAAGTTGTTCACATTTGTTTTGCTACCGCCGCTGCCGCTTTCGTCCACATCCATCTAGTCTGCGTACGTTTGTCGGCGTGGTGGCGCTCATTGTCGCATTATTTCGAGCGGTATGCTCATTCATTGACCCACCCGTCATCAAAAGTTATCATTTTGCGCAACTTCGCGTGTCATTTGCGACCTTTGGTAAATTCCTCGTTGGCGTTCCGTGATTCTCCTCACACGGGCGCTGTAGCGCTGAGTCACAGCTTGGTGCCTAGGCATGAATATATTTCTTTAATAGCTTTTATTTACAAGTTGTAATAACATTTCATCATTTCGTATTATTGTTGGCGCCTCCAGGACACCAAAGCGGCAACGGAAACAACAAAGCTAAAACCCGGGCTGGCCCTTGTGTTGGGGCTCGCCAAAGCCTGCGCGTCCTACCTGAGACCTACGCTCCCAATCTATCGTCGCGACGAGAAAAGCACCCCGCGACTTCTGCAACATACCGTGCACGTGCACGAATTATGGAGCGCCAACGAGGAATCTGCCCAACTATTGTCGGCCGTGGAGATGGAAGAAGAAATGGCTTTTATACTGCTACCTACTTGTTTTCTAGAAATGAAAATGTATAAACGGTAGACGCGGACACCTCGGAAACGGTGGTGGTGGGTTCGCCTGGCTTTGCAAAAGCGCGAGAAGTTGGGTCACGCCACGGCTTCGTTGACGCACCTCCGCTCGCGCGACATTGAATACTATCGCGAGTATCGCTGACAGTACGTGCAAGGGGTGGTTCTTGATCGCGTCGATCAGCATTGCAGCCAACACTTTTGGTGCCATGTTCAATTTTACGACCGGTTGTTTACATGCTAGTGTGGCTTCCGGTCGAGCAGAACGACTTTCCGCCGCGTTTCCGCTTCGCCATAGCGAAAAAATCGGTCCGAGACCGATTTGGCTCGCCGCTTGTTTTCCTGCCTGTTTTGCCGCCTAGGCGGGTGGATTTTTGCAAGATTTTGTCGCTTCCGACAGCTCTGAGACCAAGTGTGAACGTAGCCTAAGATGCTGCGCGAGCGCGGCCTAACCGGCACCTGAAGGGAAGCGGCGGAAATGTATACCGGAAATTTCGACCACCTGGGGTCTTTAACGTGCACCTAAATCCATGTAAACGGGCCTCGAGCATTTTCGCCTTCATCTAAAATGCGGCTGCCGCATTTGTTGCTTCAGAATGCGGCCGCCACATTGTCGCCCAAAACGTCAGAGAGTGTCAACCTTGACAAACACCGTGACAGTTTTTTTACATATGCAGAAATGATTCGCTGTAAATTACCAATCCAAACGGAAGCGCCCAGGAATGAAATTGTGATAGTAGCACCGGTACCTTGAATTATGTCAGCGCGAAGCGACGAGAACAAAGGGTGGGTAAGGGGGGCGGGGGGGGGGGTGGTCGAACCCCCCCAGCCCCTCCGCCCCCCCCCCCCCCCTGGCTACGCCCCTGATATGCAGTGCATCGTAAATAGTTGATTAGAACACTATGAGACTTCCACTGGTAAGTGGAATCAGCTCATTGGAATCTATTTGAAACTGCTTTAATATACCTTAATATATTTTTGAGCATTTAACAAATTCTGTGGCTTGTATATTTATGTTCACTTTGCAAACCGTTCTCAAATTGCCCTGGACAACGCAGCACGCGTGGACATGGTTTAATAGCTGAGAAATGCTCATGGAAACTAAGCAGACTTAGAAGCTAGCGTAGAGCACTGCACGGGCTCGGGCTTACCCGAAAGCCCGGGCCGGGCCGGGTAGAGCAGTTTTTTCACGAGCGGGCCGGGCTCGGGCACGGCGTGTGCTTTTTGACGCGGGCCCGGGCCGGGCTCAGGCTTTCTGGTGGTGCGCATGTAACGTGCATCGAGTTATTCTCGGGCGTCTCAATTCTGAAAAACATGTATTTTTCGGTCTCGGGCCGGGTTCGGGCCGGTTTCGAGCCGGGCTCGGGCCGGGCTCGGGCCTAAGGTAAAGGGGTGGCGGGCCGGGCCGGGCGGGTAACGCAGATTATTTCCCGGCCCGGGCCGGGCCCGGGTCTCGCCATAAAATTTTGGTCGGGCTCGGGCGGGCCGCCCAATGTAAAAACGGGCCCGGGCCGGGCCCGGGCTGGAAAAATCGGCCCATGCAGTGCTCTAAGCTAGCACTTCGGCTCAGAATTAGTTACTAAGACGTAATCGCGTATTCTTTGACATTGCTTACGTATGAGGCAATCTTTGCCATTGATCTTAGAAGTCCGAGCATATGCTACTGAACACCGAGGATTACGAACACCGAGGATTCATACAGGGGGCACGGCTGTCAAGCTCATCTGATTCATGACCAGCTCTTATGTTTCCGCTTGTTATGCAGCGGCTAACATATAGGTTTAGGCAAGGAAAAATCTATAATCCAACCTTCTTCCCACTAAAAACGGACACAAAAAAAAACGGACACAAATGAACAAAATGCTTGATGGCACCGGCTCAGCACAAGGTAGCAACGGATATAGTTCCCCGCACCTCTTCATTACCCAACGGAGTGAAATACTCAGTATTTCTTAAAATATATTTTCGACATAAACATGAACCGTGAAAACCCCGACATCGTAACATAGGATCTTCACAGTACAAGACTAGCACCTAAATTTCAAACAGTGCGCTTGCCTTGAAGTTTGAAGTTGCATAATGCAACCGACAATGTTGACCGCAACCTACGATGTTAACAGTGAAGCACAATTTTGCGTGGATTCGCAAACATTTCTCACCACATTTTGTTGAAAGCGGTGCTTCAAGGAGAGCATGGTCCTTTAATTGGACACACGTAATACGGCTCAATATATATATATTTCTTTCAAAAACAGATACTTACCTAGATATTCTATTTATCGCTTGTGGTAACAAATGTTTTGTAGTACTTCATTGCACACACAATATTCAACCAACTTCCCTTTGTGGGAAAATAGTGTGTTTCCTCGTGATACCGTACCTTTTTCAGTCGCTCAACGACATCATCAGAACTTTCATATTGTGGAATGCTTTCACCACGGTGCTTATATGGGGCGCATCATGCATTGACGTCTTCATTCGTCTAATTCGAGTAAGTTGTTTTCTCATATGTGAGTGACTGTAACGGGCGCAGCTTACTCGGCTGCTCCATAATTTACAAATGAACTAGTAAATAAACAGTCCCACAAAATACTCTTGATATATTTACAACATATGAAGGGGGCTTGAAAACTTGTCAGAGTGCTTTTCAAGGCGTGCTTACGCTGCGGTGTGTCACAGCTATATAAGTGATTTCATTTTCATTAATACATCATTTCTTATATATGAAACTTTGAACGTGTTCAGTTTTAGTAAAAGTATCGGTGGCAGAAGAAGATTTCATAACTGCGCATGCAAGCCTTCTATTTTGCATGGTGAGTGTTGTGTTAATTTGTATTTTCTCTAAGAATTTGCGCTCCGCAGTTCCCGGAACATTTACATACTGAACTGAAAGTGATCAGACAACACACGCGATTCCTTTCTGTCATTAGTAACAATTATGTAGTTGCTACAATCAAGTTGGCATTCAATATTTTATCAACTTTCCCATCTACTAGTTAGCTTTCTTAGGTGTCTATTTTATGGGTGACACCATGACGCGTTGTGTAAGAACGCTGCGATGCTTATAAAGTAGGTTGGGCCTGTTCCTCTTTATGCATTCCTTGGTGCCGCATTTCCGTGAAGCTATTATTGATGACGAGTTTTTTGTTGAGAATACATATCTGGCTGCTCTTTAGGCACCGGGACTGCACGAATAAATTTCTTTGGATATTTTCCCTATATAGTCAATTTGGAACAGACCGTGTATAGTGAATTGTGCAAAGCCTTTTTTTTGTACAAGGATTCGCATTTCCCGTCGTATAGACTAAACTGATACTGCCACACTTTTTGTCTTCAACGCGAGCCACTGTAACGAAGTACTTAGGTCTGTTATGTTGCGTTCACATTTTATATTCCAGTCGTCTATCGAAGAAGGCCAAGCTGTGAACGGCACCTATCTACATATGAACGTCACTGCCGATCATCAGAATGGCGATGGTGAAACGGTTAGTGCATGCTTTATAAAAATGTCGCGGTGCCTAGCTCAAGGTCTTGCTCTTGAAGCTCTTCCTTTATTCGTACGTAGACTTGAGTAAAACTAGGAGAGCGTTTTTTTGTTACGCTGTATACTTATTTAGATTTTTTTATAATATCTATAGCTTTTTCATTATATTGAATTATTCATTTTTTTATTTCTAAACGCGCAACGCAAATAGTGTTGATGATGATATAGCTCTAATTTTTCTTGTAGACGGTAACACGACAAAATATTTTTGACCATAATTGGTACAGAATTTTCCCCAAGACCAATGTGTTTTTACAACTGCCAGACCGACGTTTTAGCTTTAAGATCTTATATTGCTCTCTGATTGGTCCTAAACAAAAACTAAGTGAACATTTACATTCACAACATGTATTAAGATACTGAGAGTATGAACAATCAAACTAATCTAAAAACAGTGTTGAGTTGCTGTTGAAAGCGGATGCATGTGCACATCAGTAGAATATATCAGTTTTGTAAGTGCAGATACATTTCTAAAAAAGAAAAGTGATGCATCATGGTAATGCAGCTATGTCTTTTGCAAACAGCACACTTTCCAGCCTTAAGCGATGAATTCCTGCAGCATTACAGTATCGTTTAGCCGTGGCCGCGGCTAAACGTGGCAGACGTACTAAAAATATATTAAGAAGAAATGAATTTGAAAAAGCGCTGATAAAATAGAATGTGCAAATGAAAGTTAGGCGAATGGAAAACAATGGAATGGACAATGAACAACGAATGGAAAACTGGACGGGTGGGTACCACACTATAAGGAAAACAATGTCTCCCTATCGTAAGGCTTTCAAAATACATTCTGCATCCTTAACCTCTTAGGCTGTGAACTAGGGCGAGTTTTTAATTTCTCGTATACTTGCGAAATCACTTTACGAAGGCGTCGTAGACAAAGCAGCAAATACAACAGGTGCAGCCAAACAGATACAAACGGGGACAGTGCTGCGTTTGTTTGTTTGTGTTTTTGCCTCATAAAATTACATTAGGAGTTTTACGTGCGCACACCAAGATATGATTATGAGGCATGCCGTAGGGGGGCCTTCGGATTAATGTGGGCCATCTATATTTAACGTGCACTCAATGCACGGTACACGGACGTTGTTGCATTTCGCCCCCATCGAAATGCGGGCGCCGCGGCCGGGATTCAATCCCGCGGCCTGATGCTTCTTTTTTTCTGCCTGGGTCCCATAAGAACCTAAATGAGGGCGAGTTCGTACGTATGTCTATGTCATGTCACAACTGGCTTTTAAAAGCTAACATCTCAAGTTGTAAACATGGCATCCGAATTATTCAACCTCAATCATACCGAGACACGAAAAGAGCCGCCATCAAAAGAGGGATGTTATGAGCCTAGTGCAGGCAGGCCAAAATTTAACAGGAAGTACCGGTCGTCCCACTTTTTTGTCTTTTTGCACCGCCATGTTGTCACTAAAGTACAATTTGATCTCGGTCAGTAAAAAACTGATTCATGCCTATATTTCACTCAGCTTGTTCGGAAGGATTCAAGTGTGTCACGAAATCATCGACCGTTAAAACAAAACGGAAAATGATTTTTCATGATATATACTCAAGGAGGTAGATAATCTTCCGGAAACCTTTTCAAGAACATAATCGATGTTTATTCTTCAAAATAATATTAAGGTTTGTATATTGTAATTGTTTTTTATTCTGAACTGGAATGAACCTGCCTACCTTTTTCTCATTGTCTTGCTAGGTCGATTACATGGGTGCTGCGTTCGGATTTACTGGAATTGCTGCATTAAAGGTGAGTTGCATATATGCAATGCGCCATTATGGGCAAATTTGCCTTCCTGTCAATACATTACTGCCAGTTTACTACCAACTATGCATTGCCTCGTCTAAGCTTGCACATGTCGGTCATTAGGAGCATTGACAGCAATATACGAAGTGTTTTTTTAAAGGCAAAAGAATTTAAAATATCGCCTCTACCAGATAGAACAATCCAAAGCATCGAACCAGATCACTCACAGTCACGGACATTACTTGCACAAGCAACTGAAATGCATAATCAAATGATTAACAAAAATCCACTAAAGGAGCGTTTACCAAATAATTTGAGGCACAAATTGCCTTTAGCGATTGAAGCCAACCTGTCGAAAAAATCCATATGCCCCATAACTTCCATATTAAATAATCTGATATGAAACATACAGGCTCCTATATTAAAATTGGTTTTTCCCTGATGGCATGTGATGTTACTGCATATGGGAGTTATGGGCAATACGGAATTTCTTTAGTAGGGCAGAAAATACGTCCACTTGAAATGAATTTGTAAACAAGCTCCGACTTTTGATAAGCACTATCAGTGTAGGGGGTGAAATGCACTAGTGTTGTACATAACTTTTTTAATAAACGCTCATTCGTGCAATGCAGTGCAAAAATATCAGCAATAGGTATATGTTTAGTCACACACTTTAGGACTCCACCTCTCTAAACAGGTGTCATTCTCAGAATTTGTTGCAAACAAATACGTCTTACAATCTCACCAGCAAGAAGTCATAAATAGCAATAGGCCCCTTTCAGTATTCAGTCAGAATGTGAAAAAAGGTAATTGATAAAATGTTGCAAGCTATTCGATTATGCAACTCGAAACCTATTCACGTAATTCAGCTCAAGAAGTAAAAATTCTCTATCTGCCAGAGGCATTGTTCAAAAATTATGTTAATACAAAAAGAAACACCCTATATTTTGTCACATTCAAACAGCCTATGCACACCGCAATGTGGCGTCTTTACAAAGCCTCCACACGTTTCATTGGACGAGCTGATAGTGCGAACTTAACATCCGGGCACACTACAAATCTGAGCAGTCTTTGAAATCTCCCATCGGGAAAAAGTATATTTCCGGTGCGCTGTAAGCGATATGCAGATAGTCGGGGCCCATATACCTATCCATGGCCAGAGTCAAGCCGTGTGCACTGTTTAAAGAGCCACACACCGTAGTAGCTGCTTTCAAGAACTGAAGTGATTGTGTTGAAGCATTCGCATTTCATCATTTACGAAAGGAAGGAAATGATGGGGAAAACAATTGCCCGCCAATCCACCCTGTGAAGGTGGTTGGAAAGCGAAGCTTTTTACGCCACCCTCACGGTGACTGCGGCGCACTTGATATTTCACACACTACAACGTAACTTTAACCACGGCCTTTAATATTATTTACTTCACAACAATTTTCACTACTGCTTTATGATCGGTGTGATATACACTCAAATTTTCAGTTTTCACTGTAGTTACATTCTTTGCCAAGGTTAAATCAATGCACGTTCCGCGAATGCACGTTCTGCCGTCTTTACTTTCCGTGGTCTACCCATAGTGGGGTAGTCTAGAAAATGAACCGAAGCAGTTACTAGGCTGGAAGGGTTTCGAATGACGTCAACCCTCTTTCAAGCAGCTGCATAAGCTTTGCAACAGCTGCAATCTAATCTTACGGACCGCGCCGAGCCTTGTTTCCGTTGTTTGCCCGCAGCCCTTATCATCCATCATGTTGGCTCATCATTTGAAGCTAGTTTTTGTGGTTTTTCTTGCGAAAACGAGTGCTTAGTTGTACGCTGAATACATGAATTCAAGTAAGCTACAATTGTTAGCGGTTCGTCAGGATCGTTTTTTGCTTACAACGACGGACACGACAGAACCCTTGGCTGGTAGAGGTACAAAGCTTCGCTTTAAAAAATGAACGGCGAAGCCACTGGATTAAGCTAAAAATAAAGAGCGTGTTTTCTGTATTGTGGGATAGCAAAACATGAAGCCCAGGCTGCAATACGCCAACATTCTATATGATAAGCTAACATATTGATTAAAAAAGAGGGAGCGAAGGCAGGGAGGTTAAACATGCAGAGTGAAGTGGAGGAAACCAATGGGTGCTGGTGCGTTAGCGCAAATCGGCGTAACGCATCGGACACCCTTACTCCGCTGCTTCTGAGTAAATTTGTATTCCGATTCTTTTTGTGACTCCAACATCGCGGTGCTTATTGCCCTATCGTCTTCTCTTAGCACATAATATATTCGGTATTCTGTACCAGCATCGAACGCATGGGTTTAAAAGGAAGGGTGTGCCATATTATACATACAATATTTCATAATGCGAACTTAATATAAGCAACCAACGCCGCGAGCTAATCGGAAAAAAAGCTATAAAAGAAGCAGTTTTAACATAACTCATATATGTAATTATAATAAGGAAGGAACGAAACAAACAAACAAGAGTTATTCTTTTACACGAACCGAAACACTCATTGTGGCTCTTGGTTCTGGAAGGTGTTTACCATGTGGCTGAAGTGAGAGCCACAGGACAACCAGTGCAGGACATGTGTGTTTTTAGCGGCGAAGCACCTTAGGGCCCAGCCTTGTCCCTCGTCGTCGTCCGTTGTCCGTAGCTCTGCTTTGCACAACGGCTATATAAGCGCTGTATATACTGTACACATGTGCAGTATTTATATATATGTATAAGTATATATACATATATACATTATATACATATGTACATGTACATATATATACTTATACATATATACATATACGGGGGATTCATGGTTACCCGAATGATCGCCCGGTGCTTCGCCCACTCATCATCATTCACTTCGTGGATATGCGGTGATTTCGTTTGCACTGAATGAGGCGCAAGCTCTATCCGGATTCACAAGAGGCAAAGAAAGCTATGCAACTCGCGGTCAGAAAAAAATATTTTCAGCAAAATCACCTCTTACCTTAAAGCAATTTTATTTGCCTGTAAGGTGTCTAATACCGTGTGAAAAACGTTTAATTGGCTTGCCAAAATACTGCTCTGTAGAAAGAGTGTTCAATTCATCGAACTTTGTTGCATTGAGATGTTCATTCAGATTCGAGAATAGCAAGAGATGTAATTAGGTGCCTGATCAGTATTATGTGTGTGAGGGGGTTTCAGTGACGGTGTTCATCTTCGAAAGCGCACTCTCTGTTGGTAGTCTATGAAGCAGGAGATTTGTAAACGCGGACGCTGTCGTGCTGGTAGAGGACAGCGCCTATAACCGGACTTCAGTCATTTTTTCAGTATTGCCGCTCGCAGATTTAGGAGAACATTGGCGTAATCATCATCATCAGCAGCAGTCCTATTTTTATGTCCACTGTAAGACGAAGGCCTAAGCCAGCGTTCTGCAATTAACCCTGTATTGCGCTAGCTGATTACAACTTGCACCTGAAAATTTGCTAATGTTATCACCTAGCCAAATTCTCTGTCGTCCTTGACTGCACTTCCCTTTCCGTGGCACATATTACGTGACCCCAATGATCCACCGGTTATTTGCCATAACCATTACATGGCCTGCCGTCAACTCGATCTTTTTCTGTTATATGTCAACTAGAATATCGGCTATCCCCGTTTGCTCTATGATCCACACCGCTTTCATCCTTTCTCTTAACGTTACGCCTAAAAGTTTCCGTTCCGTCGTTCTTTGCGAGTTCCTTGACTTGTTCTCGAGCTTCTATGCTAACCTCTAAGTTTCTGCCCCATATGTTATCACCGTTAGAATGCAATGACTGTACACTTTTTCACGACAGTGGCACGCTCCCAGTAAGGATTTAGTAATGCCTGCCACATGATCTCCAACCCATTTTTATTCTTCTGCAAGTTCCATTCTCATCATCCGTATCGCCTATGAGTGATCGACCGAGATAAAGGTACTCTTGCAGAGACTCTAGAGGCTGACTGGGAATCCTGAACTCTTGTTCCCTTGCCAGACTATTGAACATTGAACAGTTACAGTACTTCAAAGGTTATGCTATGGGCATAACCTTTGAATAGCACCGAATAGCACCTGCACCGAATAGCACCTGCATGGCGTAGGAGTGATTTCATGCCAATGGCCCAAAACCAGGTCTCTTGACTGATTTTATTTTGAGAAGGCGACGATTAACGCTACACAAATTGTATGCCGAGAAAATTGAGTACCCCAAGGAAGGATATCTTGAATGAGGGTCATTTGAATTTTACCAAGGGGCGGTAAGCGAGCTGTCAAAAAAAATTCACTGATAATTACGATACTTCCTAATGAGAAATTTGAGTGCAGCTGTTTAGGTGTTTTGAATTCGCGAGATATTGTGGCAAATAATTTGATTCAGAACCACAGGGTGCTCTGTGCGGCGGCGCTGAGCCTCTGCTCGGGCAACTCGTTTAGCAGCAGCGGTAGACGAAGTATTTCCCACGGTTGCGTCGCGCATTGTTCAAAAAGAAAGCATGAACACGGTAAGGGGAACCCCGAATTTGTCTACTCCATAGACTATTCATAGACTATTATTGCGTCCGACTGACCCAACCAGATTTCCTTCCGAATCTTAAGGTGGGCGAGAAAATCTGTTTTGCATCCGTAGACACAAACGCTATCTTGATGACTGAAAGTGGTAGTGTAGATATTGCGTAGAGAGTCCCCCATCTTGTCGAAATGTCATAGATCAATGTGCACGTACTTCATGTGAAATACCAACTTCATAGGCAATTTCAGATATCTGAATTCAACGATTGTTCGTGATAAGGCTAATGACCCAAATAGGTCGAAGTGGTTCTATTTTGTGACCTTGTACCATTTGTTTCCTGAACTGGCCGTTTATTTCAATGTCTAGAAGGATCGTCTGAAGTGTAATGTGACAAACGAGTCATAGCCTCTCAATACCGGGAGTAGCAATCACAGAATAGTTGTAACTAGAATTGTAACTGTTGCAACTAGTTGGGATTTGAGGCCTTGAACTTCTGTATTTAGTTGTGTTTGACCAGCAGTTGACTTCTTTAGCTCACCTAGTACACCATTTGTGTCAGGACCGGGGTTAGTTTCAATGTCACCTGCTAGTAACAAAAACATTAGATCGACACACTCAGAAGCAAACACAAGATAACAGTGAAGGCTTGGCAGCTCTAATAGAAAGTAGTTGCTAGACTTTCTGCGAGTATACTGTACGAATGGCTGACCTGTATTGTAAACCAAAGCGGACTAGTGGCCGGCGTCTGAGCACAGCCACCCAGCCCAAAGAACAGTGCTGGATGAGATGCTTCGTTTATAGCTGCCTCGTACGCTGCTATCATTGGCCATAGGGTCTTCCAAGATGAATCAAAGGCTGCATGCTTCATGTGTTAATCGGCTGGTCTTCGATCGCTGGAGAGTGTAGCGTTGAGTGCTGTCGCTCCATCGAGGTAGAAGCAGGACGGGCGTGCTTTAGCAATGATCCAGGAAACTGCCGCTAGTGCATCCAAGGAAACACGAATGACGGAGTGAACCTGCATTACAGACCAAAGCGGATAAATGGCCTTCGTTAGAGCACAGCCACTTAGCCCACCCGAACTCCTGCAGCTCCTGAAGTGAGCTCAAGGATTACCAAGGATTCGAGAAAGAACAATCGCTAAGCATCGCAAAATCATTAAAGAATGTGTTACACCAATCCATCAGATACCCTACCGGAAATTCGAATCAAGAACGAGAAGCTGCAAAGGAACAGTATCAAAATGCTGCGCGATGAAATCATCCAGCCATCAAAAAAGACCGTGGGCATCTCTTGTCTTAGTGAAAAACAGAGATGGAAGCGTGCGTTTTTGGTGGATTAGCGTCGCCTAAACAAAATCACGAAGAAGGACGTATATCCCTTAGATGGCTAGACGACACACTGGACCGAATAGCAATCCAAAGTATTTTTCGTTGATGGATCTTAAGACAAACTTCTAGGACATCGAAGGAAATGGCTAGAGTCATCGAGAAAAGACCACCTTTATAATGCCGGACAGCCTCTTCAAATTCAAGGCCATGCCGTTCGGCCTTTGCTTGTAACCTGCAACATTCCAGCGTGTGGTGGACTTGGCGCTGGTAGGCATAAAATGGCAGACATGTCTCGTCGACTTAGATGACGTCGTTGTGTTTTGCTCAAATTCCTACAATCACCTGAGTCGACTCGACTAAAGCTCTACTAGAAGCGACCAAGTCATCCGGACTCCCCCTGAGACTGGAAAAGTGCCGCTTCGCGTCCGAAGAGCTGCTATGCCTAGGCCATGTCATGAGCAAGTCTGGAGTTCTTCGTGACCCCCAGAAAATATGCCATCGATAACTTGCCGCAGCCTGCCAACATGAAGGCAGTACGCAGATTTCTTGGTCTGTGAGCTTAATAGGAGCGCTTTATCGAAGATTTCTCTTGAATTGGTGAGTCACTGACGAATTTTACGAAGTTACACGGGGAGAACAATTCGAAAGCGCCTCATATAGCAGTATTACAAGAGCTCGAACGAAGGTGTGCACTCTCCGCAGGTACTTGCGTAACAAAGTCACGGATACTGATAGCACCAGCGTAGGCCTCGGCACAATGCTGGTTCAAAGGAAAGACGGCCTACGCTAGCCAGTGGCTATCGAAAGCAGAATCCAAATATTGCACCACCGAAAAAGGGTGTCTTGCTATTATTTGGGTCGCGGGAAACTTTCGCCCTTACCGATATGGCCCGCCCTTCAAAGTCGTAAGGGACCATCACGCATTGTGTTTGCCAGCAACATTTAAAGAACCCCTCAGGACTTACAGCACGGTGGAGCTCGAGACTGCAAGAACAGGACAACAGCGTGATTTACAGGCCAGAACGGAAACGCTCTGATACCGACTGCCAGTCTCGAGCTTCCATAGACCCGTCGCCGTTAAGACGACCAGGATGAGGCTGCCTTCCTACGAACAATAATCACAGACTACTTCATTGAGGAGCAGCCAGCAGATCCAGAACGGAGATGCCTTGCTGAGTGCTAGGAAGGCAAGACCTACTTTATCCCAAGGCGTGGATTGTCTTCCTTTTTTTACAGTGAAGCTGCATTCCTCTACCCTCAATGCATTTGTCGTGTCCGTAGGCAAAAGTTCAACTAATCAGCGGAAGGCACAAGGCACGCGCCACGTGCGCCACTGGGTTCCTTGCAGCTACACCAGATGGCCTGTGGGGAGGGGGGGTAGTAAAAGCAATGCCTCCTTTACTAGATGCCTGCCACGTCGCTTGTCTTCCCATTGAAGCGGAGGTTTCCGTAGTTCAGGGTGCTCGCGGACCGACGGCGCTCGCTGCCGACCCTACTTCCTGCTGCGGAGGAAGTGATGATTACGAGGCTGGCGCGCGCTCCACGAACGGCTTGATGAGAGACCGCGGGTCGTGCCTCCGGGATCGCAACAAACGCCGCTATAATCTCGGAGGCAGGACCACGTGATTTAGGTTTGGAGTGGCCGCCGCGGCTAGCGCTCGCGGCCGACCCTGGTGGAGAGGAGGATAGAGGAGAGGGCTAGGAACCAGCTTCTCGGCTCACGCGGCAGGCATCTTCTTAAGGAGGCATTGGCAAAAAATAGAACCAGAAACCTCACCTTCGCGCATAGCGTTCGACGGAATTATTTCCCGGTAAAAATTACGGTTGAATAATCTGTAGCATAAGCTGTAGCCAGTCTGCCTCTAGAGTCTGTAAAATTACTCACACGGGACCCTGATCATGAGAAAGAAATTTATAGAAGTATAAAACTGGGTTGGAGGCCATACGGCTGGCATTGCCAAATCCTGACAGGGAGCTTACCACTGTCGTTGAAAAGAAAAGTGTGCAATCATTGCATTCTACCGGCGCTAACATATGGGACAGAAACTTGGAGGTTAAGAAAGAAGCTCGAGAACAAGTTAAGGACTGCACAAAGAGCGATGGAACGAGAAATGTTAGGCCTAACGTTAACAGACAGGAAGAGAGCGGTGTGGATCAGACAACAAACGGGAATAGCCGATAGTATAGTTGACATTAAGAGGGAAAATGGAGCTGTGCAGGCCATGTAATGCGTAGGATGGATAACCGGTGGACCATTAGAGTTACAGAATGGATACCAAGAGAAGGGAAGCGCAGTCGAGGATGGCAGAAAACTAGGTGGGGTGATGAAGTTAGAAATTTGCCGGCGCAAATTGGAATCAGCTAGCGCAAGACAGGGGTAATTGGAGATCATAGGGAGAGGCCTTCGTCCTGCAGTGGACATTAATGTAGGCTGATGATGAAGCTGTAGCATTGCATTCTACCGATGCTAAAATATGGGGCAGAAACTTGGAGGTTAACAAAGAATCTCGAAAACAAGTTGGGAACCGCTCAAAGGGCGATGGAACGAGAAATGTTACGCCTAACGTGTACAGACAGGAAGAGAGCGGTGTGGATCAGAGAACAAACAGGGATAGCCGATATTCTAGTTGACATTAAGCGGAAGAAATGGAGCTGGGCATGCCATGTAATGCGTAGGATGGATAACCGATGGACCATTATATTTACAGAGTGGATACCAAGAGAATGGAAGCGCAGTCGAAGACGGCAGAAAACTAGGTGAGGTGATGAAGTTAAGAACTTCGCCGGCGCAAGTTGGAATCGAATAGCGCAGGACAGGGTAATAGAGATCGCAGGGAGAGGCCTTAGTCCTGCAGTAGACATAAATATAGGCTGGTGAAGAAGAAGATGATGATGAAGAAGCTGTAGCATACGAAGGAGGGAGTGACGTAACTACACTTTCGCATGTAAAATAACAACGCGCCTAGCAATTCATTTGTGTTGTGACAGGGCTACGGAAAGGCCATGCACAGTGAGGACTACAGAAGAGAAGCGTGTATACGAGGCACAGCGAAAGTGTGGTTAAATGCACTTATCTTGTCCCTGGTTCACTCGTAGGTGCACGTAGCAGCGGCACAAGCCAAGTCACAGGCTGTTGAAACGTCTTAGGCAAAGTGCGCGTGAATATCGCCATGCGAATAATGTCAAGCTATGT
Organism: Dermacentor silvarum; assembly: GCF_013339745.2. Lineage (NCBI taxonomy): Eukaryota > Metazoa > Arthropoda > Arachnida > Ixodida > Ixodidae > Dermacentor > Dermacentor silvarum. The sequence goes on along the minus strand of NC_051161.1, from coordinate 143,632,519 downwards.
CGCGATGAGTGATGATTGTAGGTGTCATTTACAGCTTCGCTTTCACAGCGTGGATTGAAGAGCAATGTTTTTTTTTTCGAACTACGTTCTGGGGAAGAAGAATTTCCCAGTACACGCCAACTACCATCTCGTTGAAGCATCAGCACTACAGTCAGAGGTTCAGCACGTCCTGCATGACGATCCAACTAGTGGGAACCTAGTGTTTTTAAAGCGAAAGCTTAACTTACCTAGTCGAGCCGAGTTTCGCCGTCGCCAGAAATTTGACCTTCATTTAATCGCATCTGCGTCGTAGCCTTGGCAACGCATCGCGTGACACGCCGCGCGGAGCTCCATCGCCACCGCGTACGCTAACCGCCGTCACCATTGCCAGCTTGGCGCATGCGCTCACCGCAGATGGGTCGCCGCCTGACCACGTGACTCGCCGCGCGCCTGGCTAAGAGGAGCGCCGCGCTCACCTTGTCAGTGCGAGCTTGCCTATAGATGAGAGCGAGGCCGGGTCGCGGGAGCGTTGCGTGGGAGCGTGAGTTTGAGCCGTCGTCGGAAAGCGGCGTCTGACCACCCCGCGGAAATAGCCCGGTGAGCTGCTTCACTGGAGAGGGTCCCGCATGCCAAGCGCGTGAAGCAAGCGTCGTAGTCTGAGGAAGAGCGAGCCGTTATAATTTATACCTGGCTTAACGATGAGTGTATACACAAGTATAATAATTACAGCTAAATCAAAGGTTAATCAAGTGAAACCAAGACTTAACCAGGCTAAATCAAGCTTTCGCTTTGCATATGCAGCGCTAGCTCAGCTAAGCCGCAGCCATTTTTCTTCACGCTTGCGAAGATAACAGAAGTATTGCGGACAGCGCTTCACCGCCGACGTCGTTCACTACACGAAGACCTGAGGAGACTATCAGTGACGGAGACACCACTGATAAGGCCAGCGGGATTGCTACAACCACTCGAGACTCTTTGTCATTTATTCCTGCAGATTGGGATGGCCAGACGTGCGATACCATCGTTCCGTGCATAGCCTTTACCTAAATTGGGCAGTACAGGAAGCAACGGAAATGACGACATTCAAGCTCGCTTACAGAAGGAGCTCTACAGCTACACTTGAAGCCATGCTGCCGAGCGTCGGCGACAAAACAACCTCGACGCCTCCGCCTATCTCCAGCGTGCCAAAGTCCGGCCGCTCGCCCGCCTGCGCATCAGGACCCGACAGGCGACCGACAGCTGACACTACAATCTTCGATGACGCTACGTGGCATGCACGCCCCGCGACGATGTTTGGCTTTGATCCCAATACGCCATCATGGACTTAGTGAAATGCCACTCCGATGCTATTTCGCACCACACAAGATGCTCCGACCTATTGGCGCACCGGGGCCATATTCTGTAACGTTGGCGTCACCGCCTGGGTGACGCCATCGCCTCGGGGCGTGCGCGCATATTATGATGACGTCACGCACATGTCAATCATGCGGAAACCGAATCCGTGTGCGTTGTTTATCCTTCTTTTTCGGTGACCGCTTTCTCAGAGGCTACCAACTCATTGCTCGGCGCAAGGCGAGCTCGAATGTATCTGAACATTCTCGATTGTTGCAGCCAATTTCACCTATCTTTTCATTTACAGTTTTCTTTTAACGTCAACATATTATATGTTAACAATTGCATCTGTTGTCGCGGAAACTTTTAATCAGATTGCATGCGTGACGTGAATAGTGTTGTGCATTCTGGAAGGCACGCTAGCACAAGTTATTATCCCTGGAATTATCGACGACTCATGTACAAAAACCGACATGTCTGATCCGAACAACAGATTTCGACGATCGACGTATGTGCTCGTCAGTATCGTTCTGCCCGAGTGTAACTTGGTTTTGTTGGCACAGGTTCGCCCAATGAAAACTTAGTTTTGTGGTTCGCCTTTGCGCTAAAATGTAATTCGATCATTACGGTCATGACAGGAGATGGTATAGATGATTTATTATAATGATAGGAATATATTTAAACGCTCTAGCAAACGCGTGAGAAAGTAAGTTATGGGCGCGTGCTTTTACGTTTTGAGATCTATGATGAATATTAGTCAACTAGCCTGACTCCCTATATTTATTGATTATGAGGTGTGAGTGCGGGCTTTATTTGAAGTTATCACCATCATGTGTCCTCTTCAAGATCCAAAGCCGGAAAGCCTCATTTACTCATCTTGCCTTGGGGAACACGTTGTTGTCAGATCTGCATAGTTGTCGTTCAGTGCAACGAAGCTCAAGGCCCGCAAAAGCCGTGCGCTGATGCGAAACATAGTCCTCCCTGCATCTACATGCCAATTACTTGGTTAATCGTCCTGCCAGAAGTGCTTAGGCTAATCGAGTTAGTCAAGGCAACATCGACAGCATCGGTCGCCATGCACCAAGGCCATGGTTAGAAGGAGTATCAGGGAGTCATGTTCATAAAATATTATGCAAATTTCAACAAAGGGCCTATTCTACAACCCACCACAAACATGCCAGCTTTCTTTCACCCCAATTTTACTCCATTTGGCAACTCACTGTGTGCATGCGCGCCAGTAATTTTTTATAATGGAATGGAGCACCGTAGTTGGACACAAAGCTAAAACCGACTGGTGTAAGATATAACCCAGTTTACGGTGATCGGACACAGAACCGCAAAATCTGCCCAGGAAGATATCTAATTATCATTACCTCTACTCAAACAATTGGAGACTTCCCTGATCACAAGACCATTTAGGAAGATATTCCTCATTGTTAGAAACACTAGATCTTGCAAGCCAGTATATAAGAGCCAGTGGCAATTGTACAACAATGTGAAAGGATTTGGGAGCTTAACTTACTAATTGAGTTGCAAACATATTCTTAGGAATGTCGCGCATCTGGCCGCCACAGTTTGAAAACTGGTAATGTTACTGCGGTCTAGATGAATAGTCAATAATTTGTGTTCTACCAGCCTAGTGCACAGTAGAAATGCTTGTTAAACTGTATCACAAACAACATGCTGTTTGTGATACGCTTCAACAATAGAAGCATATCAACAACACAAGGGTATCAGAAAACAGCCTGCTGAAAGAAGTGGTGCTGCTTGCCGGGAGCATCTTACCAGTGCTAAAGTTACCCACTGTTAAAAAAGATTAGCGCGAGTAGTTTTCGTGCAGTAAGCTGTAGAATCACAAAAACAAAACATTTCTTCCAACTCTCCAGCTTGCTCACTGCCTTTGAGTGTCATTGGGGGCACTCTTGTGTAAACTTTGTAAGGATTGCTAAATTTACATATTTTAAAATGCTTAAAATTCTAAACGAAAAACCGCAAGAAGTCTGAGTGCTTAGCTGCTGTTTTCTCATTTCGCGATGCACGCTGCAAATTGGTTTCTGCATAAAATATTTCGCAGGTGCTTCTTCTTGTCTACATATACGTGGCCTACCTGGACACTTTGGAAAGCGGGGCGGCATACACTGTGCCAGAAACCATTGCAAGTCGGCCAGAAACAAGCGCTTCCCAGGCAGACACCCTGAGTACCGGGAACCACATCCTAGGGCTGCGCAAAGGGTCCAGATCTTCGGCAACACAGAGCTACGCATCGCTGGCAAAACACCACTCCTCTAGGAACATTCAACCTCTGCAACGAAGTTCGATATCCACGTGGCGCTCTACAGACACAGCGCGCCAGTCAGCAGTGCCACTCACTGACGGGTTAGAGCCATGGTGTCAGACGATGGGCTCTGTGTACAACGACGCGACTGAAGAAGCGCCGCTGGAAGTAGTGCCAAACAAGAACCGCGTCTCATATGTCTGGGGTCAAGAGGTTGTGTGTGGACTAAAGGGTGGCATTCAGTCGGCGGAACCGTCTTTATCGCAGCAAAGCAGTCCGGGCAAAGTCAGCTTCGACGCCATTAATATGCTGTTTTTTGGCGGCAGGCGAAAACCACGTACAGAGTCTCTCAGTCCACCTTTTCAAATGAGAGAAGAAGAACCTACCAACCACCCGCTTACGGGAGCATCGGCCGAAATAGCGAAAGCGAAATCTAGGGAAAATCCTCGCGAGGCTATGCTACCACCCGCCAAGTTCAACTACAAGGAATACGTCGACGACAGGCCGCGGGATCCGATAGTTCAGGAACCCGAGCAGGTGCCGGTGCTGATCACTGGTGGCTCGGAAACTGGTAGGAATTCTGGTACGGCGGTTACTATGACAACGGACAAGCAACTGAAGCTGAAAGATGGCGGAGCCTCCGAGATCACTTCGCATGATCAAATTTGTCAACACCCGATGGAATCTAATCATGCTTGCGACGTTGTAGAAGTTAATAAGGTGCCAGGAATGACACCGATAAGCTTATTTGACCAGGCACTGCACTTAACACAATTTGCCCAGGAGACCGCTGTCAAAGAAGTGATAAAGCCTTCCTACTCGGATGACAAGCTTAACACGCCAGATGGCTTTAGCTGCGCGTCAGTCCCCTTGCCCTCGAGCGACATGTCTCAGCAGAAGACATCACTGGCATTCCATTCCTTCAATCCGAACAGCGAAAGTGGGTGTTACACAAAGGAAACACGTACAAATACACCGACTACCTCTCACAAAATTGTACTAACGAATGCCCAGACTGCTATAGATATAACCAAAGGCACCGAACTGTCAATTCCACCACCTTCGGCGCTACTTGACACCAGTGGTAGTGTGAACCCTCGTAAAAACGATGCGAATGAAGTGTACTTTGACAAAGCGAGAGCATGTGTCGAAGCCAAAGATCAGGCCCGTGCCATAGCCAACGACAGTGGCTCGACTTATACTCCTCACGGCATACTATCTTTGCCATCACAAGTAACATTTTCGGTAGAACGCAGACGCATGTCGTCTGAAAATGACCAGAATTTAAACAGTGATGATACGCCCAAACCAAAGGTACACTTTACGGAGGAGGTAACACAGCGAGATATGATGGGGGCCACTGGAGGAACCGACCGGAGCAGCGGTACTACTGGCGTTGCCGACGATAATGTCGGGCGCACACAGCAGAAGTCTGAACGTGACGGGCTGTCCGACGAGCACGATTCCGAAATATTGACTGGAGCATTTTCAGTAGACGGAGCTCATAGCGAGAAAGTGCAATAGGATGACATAAGCTGATAAAGCGGGGCTGCTACCGTTAAAGACATGGCTGTGCGCGCAGAGCGAATTCATTTATTTTAAATCAGTATTTTTGTCGATTTGTGATATCTGATTTGTTGAGCTGATATCTATTGTAATAGAATATGTTCACGCAAGTAGTGACCATGAGCAACTGAAAGTGAAAGACGACCATTTCTTGTAATAAGGGCTGCCGCTTTGTGTCGAGGTGTTGATAGCAGCTTGCTCAAGAGCCCGATACGGTGCTGTGGAGGTGAACTCGCGTCATGCCGTCGCAATGAGAGCTAACAAATTGCAGCAAAAAGTAAGAAGGGGAGGGTAATGCTGGAGTCTGTGGAGCAAGCAGTACAATCACACTAAGTGGGAGAGAAGACCTCAGGCAATGTATCCGCTACCTTTATGAACAGATAGACTGCTTGCAACTTTGAGCTTTTCATAGAGCCTCTTCTACTGTTTTAATGATGAAGCCAAGGTAGTTGTATGTAGTGTATGTTGTGTTCAGCTCTTTCAAAATAAGCTGAACAAAAAATGAAGTGTGCGTTATTTGTGTAAGAAATTCGGTTTTCGCCAAAAAGTGCATGTAAATCAAATTTCTTGAGATCTAAGACCGCGATTGGCTCAGTTGCGAGCCTTCGACATACTCCTGTGAAACTAACTTGTCAGCCTGTCGCTGAAGAAATGTTACTTTTTTTATCTCCGGCAGTTTTACCTGCCGACGTAAACAAACGAGAAACGAGAAAAGCGTGGTTTTCAAATGTAGCCTGTTTAATAGCCATATGTCCTCTGCCACATAGTTTGATGGTACTGCTTGCTCCACAGCGTACAGCATTACCCTCCCCATCTTCTTCTTTGCTGCAATTTGTTAGCTTTCATTGCAACAGCATGATCCCAAATCACCTTCTCAATACTGTATCGGGGTCTCACGCAAGCTGCTATCACCACCTCGAAATTATAGGTATAGGAGGTGTCTGGTGATCCCTGGCCCTTGTGGCCTTCGCACTGCGGCCGCTGCTGTGGTCGAACTGGACAAGTCCACTCACCGTAGTGTGGGGCGTATCTGCGTAGTTCTTTTCCAATAAGATTCATCAGTCTTCCGTACCAACATAACGCTGCGAAGGATCTCCTCGTTAGAATACCAGATGCACTCACTCTTAGTTCGTGATTAGTTGCATACCTGCGTGATGTGGTGCCCTTGCTAGATTGCTCCTTCAAAACTTCATTATTCTGCTCGTTAGATAAAACTACAATGTTTAATATCAGTATCTGCAAATATACAACACTTTCGAAGTCAAGACAGCTAAGGACCCATATTTCACCATTAGAAAATTTAGCAATCTCGCTACGAAAAATTATATACCAAGAACAGCCAATGAAACTTAGTCCAACACCGAAATAACAAGTCAATCTCGAAAAAGAATACAGATCGCCAAAAATGCGCAGAATTTTTGGAAACAATAAAATACAACAAACGCTCAACTCTACCTAAACTGTCATTGCTGCTGCAGCCTCAACGGTGCTGGCTGTTTATTTGCCGCTTCAGTGCCGGGTATAGTTAATTTTTTGTAGGGTGGGGGCGACTGTTTCTAGGCACTTGATGTGTTTGCCATGCCGTTATATTCGCAGTTACGGTGATACCCAGTTGTCTAACTCTAAGTAAACCCATGATAACCCTCAGACGATTCCGCAGCATAAATTTACATTTTCGCCCTCAAGTATTCGAACCCCTCGTACTGCCACTTTGATATGGCCGTTCTACTAGAACTCCAGCCCTCTGCTGCATTGCCAACATAAAAGTTGTATTATAGCCTTACTCTCCTGATTCATAAAATGAATTTGAAGGTTTCCATTATAGGTGGCACCAGGAAAGGTTGCCACAAAACGTGAGACGTTACAATGGCGATGTTAGTCATTATAAAGAGAAGCCGCAATATGTTTTACAGCGTAAGCTGTTATGGGCTCATTCTAACAACCGTTTCAGTTGGTGATGGTGTCCGCCGCCGCCGGAGATGTCCGGTGTCCGTAGCAGCTATCGTCGGGAATAAGAAAAAAAATACCCAGTTCCCGCCGTCACCGAACCCGGGCCCGCAGCACCGTAGTCAGCTATACTATACCAATGAGCCCCGCCAGCGCTTGCTAGCATGCAGTGGGAAAATGCCCTATTAGCCCCGAAAACGACCAAGAGGGACGCTGCGAGCGCCACTTGCATCACGTCATGGCAAGGATTCGCACCTGTCGTCTGCTACAGTTGGGGTAGTTCCCGGGCGCCTTCTGCAGTGTTTCCGTTTGTTCCCTCTCGTTCCCTATGCTAGTACACTTATGACTACTCTCAAATATATTTTTACGATGTCTTCGTTCGTCAAAATTTATTGAACGAGATTATTTCCTAAACAATATACATCTCAACGGCAACGTTACACTGCCAGCCAACGGAGCTCAGACCAGAGCTCAAGTTTTTCATGTCCAGAGCTCAGTTTTTCAAGCGTAGTTCTACATTCTGCAGCGGTAGCTCACGTGGATAAATAAAAGCATAAAGTCAAAAACATAGGTTAGATCAATCTAGTTAAGCGACCATAATAGCTGTGTGGCAACAATCATGTAAGACACGGTGGCTATATATAGGGTTGGTTGTTTTCGGGTGAAACCCAGCTTTTACAACCCGAACATGTTTCAGGAAAATCGGGTTAAACCCCGATTTCTCCCCGAATTCCAAAATCACACACAAACTTCATTTTTAACGATGCACGAAGTTTGCTGTGCACACGCGCTAGCTACCCCGTCTCGGCACAACGAAGTTAGATCCTGATGGCGTAAGTGAACTCCAGTGACCTATAGTCAGTTTCACAAGCTGCGTGCAGCACTGTGGTCGCTACACGGCTCTCAGCCAACCGAAAAACGAGCGCCTAACTCTGGGTTAGTAACTTACTGACATTGTTGCACTGACATTGTTGTGCCTGTCATGGGCGACGTCAATGCAAAAGTGGGGAAAAAGCAGGCTGGTGAGCAAGCAATTTGCAACTACGGCATCGATACTAGGAACACTAGAGGAGAGATGTTTAGAGAATTCCTCCGAATAAGGAATAGGCTCCGAATAATGAATACCTTCTTGAGGAAGTACAGCAACAGGAAGTAGACCTGGAAAAGCCCTAATGGAGAAACAAGGTATGAAATAGATTTCATACTCTCTGCCGATCCAAGCATAGTGCAGGATGTAGATGTGTTAGGAAGGGTAAAGTGCAGTAAAGACAGTGGTTAGTGAGGTCTAGGCTTTCTCTCAATTTGAAGAGAGAAAGAATAAAATTAGTCAAGAAGAAACAGGCAAACCTAGACGCAGTAAGGGTAAAGCAGGCCAATTCAGGCTGGTGCTCGCAAACAAATATGCAGCTTTAGAACAGGAACATGAAGGCAACATAGAGGTAATGAATGAAACTGTAACTAGGCTGATCTCAGAAGCAGCAATTGAAGTGGTAGGTAAGGCACCAAGCCAACCAGAAGATAAGCTCTCCCAAGTAACAAAGGACCTAATAAAGAAACAACAACACATGAAAGTGTCAAACTCAAGAGATCAGATAGACTTCGCTGAACTGTCAAAACTAATGAACAAGAAAAAGTAAGGGATATTCGAAATTTTATCGTAGAAAAGATTCAGGAAACAGTACATTATGGACGCAGCATGAAATCAGTGAGAAGAAAACTAGGCAAGGTAGGCATCATCGTCTCATCATCATCATCATCAGCCTATATTTATGTCCACTGCAGGACGAAGGCCTCTCCCTGCGATCTCCAATTACCCCTGTCTTGCGCTAGCGTATTCCAACTTGCGCCTGCGAATTTCCTAACTTCATCATCCCACCTGGTTTTCTGCCGTCCTCGACTGCGCTTCCCTTCTCTTGGTATCCATTCTGTAACCCTAATGGTCCACCGGTTATCCATCCTACGCATTACATGGCCTGCCCAGCTCCATTTCTTCCGCTTAATGTCAACTAGAATATCGTCTATCCCTGTTTGTTCTCTGATCCTCACCGCTCTCTTCCTGTCTCTTAACGTTACTCCTAAGATTTTTCGTTCCATCGCTCTTTGTGCGGTCCTTAACTTGTTCTCGAGCTTCTTTGTTAACCTCCATGTTTCTGCCCCATATGTTAGCGCCGGTAGAATGCAATGATGGTACACTTTTCTTTTCAACGACAGTGGTAAGCTCCCAATCAGGATTTGGCAATGCCTGCCGTATGCACTCCAACCCAATTTTATTCTTCTGTAAATTTCTTTCTCATGATCAGGGTCCCCTGTAAGTAATTGACCTCAATAAACGTACTCCTTTACAGACTCTGGAGGCTGACTGGCGATCCTGAATTCTTGTTCCCTTGCTAGGCTATTGAACATTATCTTTGTCTTCTGCATATTCATCTTCAACCCAATTCTTACACTTTCTCGATTAAGGTCCTCAATCATTTGTTGTAATTCGTCTCCATTGTTGCTGAATAGGACAATGTCATCTGCAAACCGAAGGTTGCTGAGATATTCGCCGTCGATCCTCACTCCTAAGCCTCCCCACTCTAAGAGCTTAAATACTTCTTCTAAGCATGCAGTGAATTGCATTGGAGAGATTGTGCCTCCTTGCCTGACCCCTTTCTTGATAGGTAACTTTCTACTTTTCTTGTGGAGAACCAAGGTAGCTGTGGAATCCTTGTAGATATTTGCAAAGATATTCACGTATGCCTCCTGTACTCCTTGATTACGCAATGCCTCTATGACTGCTGGTATCTCTACTGAATCAAATGCCTTTTCATAATCTATGAAAGCCATATAGAGAGGTTGATTGTACTCCGCAGATTACTCGATTACCGGATTGATGACATGGATATGATCAATCGTAGAATATCCCTTCCTGAAGCCAGCCTGTTTCTTGGTTGGCTGAAGTCAAGTGTTGCCCTGATTCTATTGCAAATTATCTTGGTGAATATTTTATATAATACTGAAAGCAAGCTAATCGGTCTATTATTCTTACATTCTTTAACGTCTCCCTTCTTATGGATTAGTATAATGTTGGCGTTCTTCCAGCTCTCTGGTACACTTGAAGTTGTGAGGCATTGCGTATAAAGGGCCGCAAGCTTTTCAATCATGATATCTCCTCCATCTTCGATTAAATCTACTGTTATTCCATCTTCTCCAGCCTCTTTTCCCCTGGTCATGTCTTTCAAGGTCCTTCTAACTTCATCGCTAGTTATAGAAGGAGCTTCTGTATCCGGTTGATCACTATTTCGAATGAAAGTAGCTTGGCTGTTCTGGGAACTGTACAGGTCAGTATAGAATTCTTCCGCTGCTTTTACTATGTCATCAAAATTCCGGATAATATTTCCATGCTTATCTTTCAGTGCATACCTCTTGCCTTGTCCTATGCCAAGCTTTCTTCTTACTGGTTTCATGCTGTGTCCATATTTTACGGCTTCCGCAATCTTTCCCACGTTATAATTTCGAATTTCCCTTACTTTCTTATTGTTGATCAGTTTTGGACAGTTCAGCGAATTCTATCTCATCTCTTGAGTTGGACATTTTCATGTTTTGTCGTTTCTTTATTAGGTCCTTTGTTTCCTGGGAGAGCTTACCTACTGATTGCCTTGGTGCCTTACCTCCCACTTCAATTGCTGCTTCTGTGATCAACCTAGTTACGGTTTCATTCATTACCTCTATCTTGTCTTCATCTTCCTGTTGTAAAGCTGCATATTTGTTTGCGAACGCCAGCCTGAATTGGTCTGCTTTTACCCTTACTGCGTCTAGGTTGGCCTGTTTCCTCTTGACTAATTTCACTCTTTCTCTCTTCAAATTGAGAGAAATCCTAGACCTCACTAACCTATGGTCACTGCATTTTACCTTACCTAACACTTCTACATTCTGCACTATGCTTGGATCGGCAGAGAGTATGAAATCTGTTTCATACCTTGTTTCTCCATTAGGGCTTTTCCAGGTCCACTTCCTGTTGCTGCGCTTCCTGATGAAGGTATTCATTATTCGGAGCCTATTCCTTTCCGCGAATTCCACTAACATCTCTCCTCTTGCATTCCTAGAATCGATGCCGTAGATGCCAATTGCTTGCTCACCATCCTGCTTTTTTCCCACTTTTGCATTGAAGTTGCCCATGACTACAGTATACTGAGTTTGCACCTTTCTCATTGCTAATTCAACATCTTCATAAAACTGTTCTATTTCTTCATCATCGTGACTAGAGGTTGGGGCGTAGGCTTGTACTACCTTCATTTTGTACCTTCTATTCAGCTTTATTACGACGACTGCTACCCTCTCGTTATTGCTGTAGAATTCATCAATGTCGCCCGCTATGTTGTTATGGACTAGAAATCCTACCCCAGTATCTCTCTTATCTGGAAGACCACTGTAGCAGAGGACGTGGCCGTTAGTCAGTACTGTGTAAGCCTTACCAGTTCTTCTAACCTCACTAATGCCAATATTATCCCAGGCAATGCCTGATAGTTCTGCAATAGTCCTGCTAAACTAGCCTCACTCGAGAGGGTGCGCGTGTTGAACGTTGCCAGGTTCAGTTTCCAGTGGTGGTCTGTCCGGACCAAGAAATTCTTAGCACCCTCTGCCGAGTAGCAGGTCTGACCGCCACCTTGGTCAGGTGTTCCGCAGCCACTGGGCATGGGTTAATTGTCGGAGTCATGAGGGAGGTAGCAGCCGAATACTGCACCAGGGAGGCCATTTCCTGTTCTGGTGAGGGAGTGACTTTGATGAAGCACTCGAAATTATCCTGCAACATCTCTCCCAGACTAACTGTGGACATAACACATTCCAGTATGTCAAGCAATTTCTCTCGGATCGGCAATCTGTGATCCGAATACAAGACAAGGAACACGGCCCCTATCAACTGGGAACGAGAGGTACCCCACAGGGCGCGGTCCTCTCGCCGTTACTTTTCAATCTGGTCATGATGAAGCTTCCGGCTCAGCTGGCGAAGGTCGAAGGCGTCCAGCACGCGCTGTACGCCGACGAAATAACCATCTGGGCCAAACACGGATCAGTTAGAGACATTGAGGCCAACCTGCAGCAAGCGGCGGAGATCGTGGACGCCTACGCCCGCCGCTGCGGCCTTCAGTGCTCCCCATTCAAATCCGAATTTGTGCACATTCGTCCCGTCGCCTAAGTGCACCACCAAAATGGAGCTATTCCTGGCGAGCGGCCCGATACCCGAACACGATGAGATTCGAGGGCTGGATCTCTTTATCCACAAACACAAACGAGTTGATACGACAACAGCCAAATTGCGTCAGGTGGGGGACCAGGTGGGCCGGATGGTCCGCCGGGTTTCCAACAAACGCGGGGGGTGACGGTGCAAACACGCCTTGCCGCTGGCGCTTGCATTCGTGACCAGTGGAGTCCCCTGCTCGACTCCTTACCTCCACCTGCGCAAGTATGACGGGAATGCCCTCCAGGTGATTCTCAGGAAGATGTACAAGCGTGCCCTGGATCTCCCGATAACCACGTCCAACCACCGCCTCATTGGCCTGGGGATGGTAAACACTTTCGCGGAGCTCCGGGACGTACATTGAACCAATCAATATACAAGACTTTCAAAGACGCCATTGGGACGCCGCCAATTAGTCCGACTACAAATCCAGCACCCAACACTGACGGAAGAGCGCGTACGCATCCCCGAAGTCTGGAGACACGCCCTGCACGTGCGGCATCTTCGGGCCAACATGACACGTGACTACCACAGTGGCCTTGCGCGGGCGGAGGCACTGGTCCGCCACTATGGGACCAAATACGAAATATTCTACGTGGACGCCTCCGGCCCTCACCGTGGGGTGTGGTACACGGCCGCAGTCATCCATGAAAACGTCGCGGTGAATGGCCTAACATTCAGAGCTCAAGACATAACACATGCGGAGGAAGTCGCCAAGGCGCTAGCTTCCGCAGACCAGGACTCGCGCGTCATCATTACCGACTCGAGAGGGGCCTGCAGAAATATTAAACAGGGGTACATTCCTCTCTTTGCGTCTCGCATCCTTCAAAACAGTGACTACTTCGGGGCCTCCGCGTCTCGAACGATCGTATGGGCTCCTGCTCATATGGGCATCGAAGGCAACGAAACGGCAGACGCCGCTGCCCGCGCGCTCACTCTCCGGGCAACGCCTTGAGACCCTTCCGAAATGGATCCCGAACCCAATCCGGCCCTAACTTTTCGAGAAATTACTCAACTATACCAATTCGGCCACGCAATTTATCCTAAGCCCTGTAAGGGCCTTTCAAAGGCAGAGGAACGTAGACTCCTCCGCCTTTACACCAAAACACTGCTTTGCCCGGCAGTTTTAAAACACTTTGATCCTGCCTGTTCAGGATGATGCGCGCATTGTGCGGAGAAGTCTTCGGACATCTTCCACATGGTGTGGGCATGCGAATCAACCCCGAACCTCACACCAAAACCAAACCCCACCTAGGAGGACTGGGAGGCAGCCCTGCTCGGCTGCTCCGACCTGGCGAGTCAGAAGGCCCTGGTCGACCGACCACAAGCCGCGGCTGCCGCCAATGGGCTCCTGTAATGAGGAGTCCACCTAGTGAGTGTGAGAGGTGGCCCCCTCCGGGCCACCTCAAGCTTCCTTCGTGTAGATTCAATAAAGTTTTTCAGACAGACAGACAGCCGGCTTCCGAGAGTGAGACGGCAGCACCCGCACTTGCGCATCACGCATTGGCCTGGTCGACGACTACCGGTCTCGCCCCGCGGCGTCGCGTTGGTGATCTGGGGTCGCGGTAATGCCCTGTCCCCTCACGCAACACCGCTTCGCCCGTTCTGCTTCGTCGAGGCGCGCTTGTGACGTGACATCACAGGCAATGGGAATATAGGGGCCATATCGCTGGTAGAGATGCCTGCTTTTTCTCTCAGTGAGCCATTTGAACCCTTTGCATCAAAAAAGAAACAAAAACGCCCTTGAGAGGGCAACGACAGGTCGTACATTGTCTTTGTTAGCTACGCAAGACCACCGTGTCATCTATACGGAGAGCTGCAAATCAGGAATGGAAGACAGCAAGGACGTTTGTGCAGGCTCATACCGTATATTATTGATCCTGATAGCAATCCAAAGGACATTCTAGATGTGATTTCGTCGTCGGTGCTGATGTTGTCACCAGAGTACTGTGCGAAGTAAATTCCAAGTACGAGGAGAGAGAGCGGTTCGTGCACCGCGTTTTGGTGTTCACGTGATCTGCTGCGGTTGCATGGGCCAGTGTACGAAGGCGAGCCGAGAAAGCTGCTGACTTGATGCGAGTCGTCTTCTCGCACGCCCAAAGTAGGAGGTCAAGTGATTAAGTGCACGGTACTCGACAGAAGGGGAAAGAAAGCGGAGGAGACCGCGCGTTTCCTTCTCTGGTGCGGACATGGAAGCGAGGGATAGACCGCGTGGCTGAACGCATACGCGACTCGCGCGCCGTATGTTGGAAGTCATGTAATGTGGCTGCCAGGGTGTAGGACGAGCACGCAAGGGCAAGCCGAGTAAACATTTAAAAAACTCAGTTTCTCTCGAAAGGCGCAGCATCGATTGCGATAGCAAATTAGTAGACAGCTATACGAAGTAAGATTTACAGTTACATTAGAGTTACAGAATGGGCGCCAAGAGAAGGGAAGCGCTGTCCAGGACGGCAGAAAACTAGGTGGGAGGATGAAATGAGGAAATCTGCAGGTGGAAATTGGTATCGCCAAGCGCAAGACAGGGGTAATTGAAGATCTTAGGGAGAGGCCTTCGTCCTGCAGTGGACATAAATATAGGCTGATGATAATGATGATGTTACTAAGTAAGAATATCAGTCTTATCGGCCGTATAAACTGTGTAAACATTCGCTTACTAACTAAATTAACAAGCATGGTGTCACGCGCGCACAAGCAAAATACAAAAAAAGAGAAACAAAAAAGATACGATATAAAGAACAGGGTGGAAGTTAAAAAAGCCAAGTGGAGAAGCTTTAGGTATAGAAGCTATCGATATCAACCTAATATCTAGAGCAAGCATATCTCGGACGAATGAGACGTTGAAGTCATACATCAGAAAGATGGGCATGAATATCGCCGGTGATAACAAAGGCAGGCAAACTACTATAATACAACTTCATTACTTGGTTCATATTTTTATTTGGAAGTAGTAAATGGCAGCCTAAAAAAAGATCAATAACCGAATGATGCTAGCAGAGCGCATGCCGCATTGCAGTGTACATGGAACATCTCGTGTAAACAGACATATACGAAGTGAAAACTCTGTCATGGTTCTACACACTCCAATACGCACTCAAGAGCACAAAAACAGGGAGGTGTAAAAAGTAGCAGTAGGGGCATTTAGATTTGCAATCAATGCTTGACAATAAAAGTTGTATCGTCCGCTCGAAGCTAAATAAATAGCAGCCACAGAGAAGCACCTTATTTGACAGGTGCAGAAGATAAATCACGGTAAAGAACTCACGTGGTTTTATAAAACACTCAATATGAGCGTACTAAGAAGACGCCAATTAGTTGAAGACAACAACGGATTACTCAGACTACACAGCGGTCTACAGGACGCATATGACCTGATGACACGCACCTGATAAACCTACTCTGAAATAATCAATTTACCAATGTATTGGTTCATCACGCACATGCCAAAGCTTTCCATGGTGGTGTACGAGACACATCGACACATTTACGAAGTAGGTTTCGGATCATATGGGGACGTAAAATGGTTAATGGTGTGAACCGACACGGCATTGTGAGCAAGCGCTACAATTTCAAGCCTTAATGCAAGAAGCAGCGCCACTTCGTATCGACAAGGTTACTAAAGCAGCTTCATTTAAAAACGAATATGCGTGAATTTCTCGGGCCCGCTACGATCGAAAACATCTGGTGACACTAAAAATCCATGTAATTATTTTTACATTCACGTGCTGTACATCTGGAAGTTGTCAAAGGCAACTCATTGCCGAGCTTCGTACAGCTAGGCCTCCCGAGGCTTCATTGCACGAATAAGGATGGGTTCAGTCAAATACAGTGACAAGGCTAAAGCGTTTAACGAAATTGCGAAGGAAACGAAAATTTGCCAAGGCATAATAAGACATCAAGCCACCCAAGATTCCATTGCTAATCACAACACCCAATGGAAATTCATTCCGAAAACGCACGTTGGTGGCGAGGTTCCCATCAACATTCTATCCGCGGTTTTAAAGCCTCTCTACGCAAGATGATTGGACGAACTCGGTTGAGCGTTGAAAAAATGCAGACGTTAGCAACAGAGGTAGAAGGGAGAATAAATAATGGTCCTCCAACTTATGTTTATGACGATCCAGGAGAACCTCTACCATTGAAGCCTGCTGACATCTTCTGAGGAAAGCGTAAGCTGAGAGGAGACGTAAGCGCGAACTGCGTGACATACACACATTTTGGCGAATAAGAGAGGATACCATTGCCGATTGGTGAGGAAGCAGGCCACATTGAATACAGGAAGAAAATAAGACGCACGCTGGTGAAACCTGTTGCGAAGAAGTACCAGCAAGGCTTTTAATCAGGGGACGCAGTCTTGCATTGCGAACGAAATAAGCGGCCATATTATAAAATGTGCCTATAGTGCATGAAGTTATCCCTCTACTGCACGAATTATTATACCATGTGGGAAACGTTTTTTGCTGTAGTTGTATTTTTCATCAAAAGAAAGCATTCTGAAAAAAAGTTATGTTGATTGGACACATGGTGATGAAGATATCGGTATGTGCCAAATACGGCACATTATGCAAATACACAGAAACCTTTTCCGCATTAGGTGAAGTGAAAATGGCAACTGAAGGAGGCGCTATCTTGCCTCGTGAAACAGAACAAAGCAATTGCTTCCTGAATTCAAGCACAGGTTGACTGCATTTACTGCAGGGCACAGAAGATTTTTTTGTGCAAAGTGGACGCTTGCAGCGCTTTCTGTTGTCGTCAAATTCGTGCCAGTGTCCCACTTGGTCGGCTCGAACATCTTACGCAGAGCGCCTCCAGCCAACAAAACATGCATCGGATCCCGTTTTGGCGCCATATACAAAATCGCGCCAAAGTCGACACTGCTTTACTATGATTTGCGAATGTTATACGCAATTTTTTTATTTACTCATCCATTCGATAATCATCATCTGAGTCCGAAAGGTCTGAGTGTTCACTTACAGAGGGAATATCAGCGCGAGTCGTCCTCTGTCGAGGCTTTCTCAACCCGCAAAATGTGGGCGAGTCCATGCTCTCACTTCAGCTGCATCCATCCGGAGATTTGCACAGTGTGCCCAATATGGCACATACGATGTGGCGTCCAAGACCACAGTTTCGTACATGAAAAAAATATTTTTATTCCAGTTTGCTGTTTATCCCTAAAATTATAAAAATATAATTTTTAATTGTTGTTGCATACATTTAAAATACTAAAAACGAATTTTCAAACCCAGCCCATAAGCCAAAATAATTTCAAGCGTTTTTTCAAGACAACAAATGTTTCTACTTTGGAAAACTTTCAATAGATGGCAGTACAAGTTTAATTCAAGATCAGGAAGGCCATGGGCCATGTTCTGGGTGCATAATTTTCTTCGCCGGCTTTCTTGCAACAGCCAAAATAAATAATAACCACTACGTGCCAAATTTGGTACGCTGTTCAATAAAGGGTTATTCTTAAACGAGCTGAAGCCTCAAGAACATGCCTGCTGAAGACACTGGCCAGTAAGTTCCTTCACAGAACGAGTCTGCTTGTTTAGTGAAATGATGCTTTAAGACAGAATTCGCGGCTCCGGCTATATATTGAAACAAGAAAAGAAGAAGAAGGTTGCCTAAGAAGTGAAGACGACGATTTATCATTGCTCACTGATTTCATCCACGCTGTTGCGGTTTCAGAGTGTTGTCTCCCTCAACAGCTCCTACTGCCGCTGCTGCTGTTCTCTGGCATGCCATGACGGGGATCGGTTGAGAGCGTGTATACGACTTGCATGCAGAAACGCTGCAGAGGGGAAATGTGAAGTCAGAAAGCATGCCTTGCTTGGGATCTATTTAACATTTTTAATGACAGCTCCCTGGGTGTCGCCACAGTGACCTATATACAGCTGTAATGAGGTGTGAGCCACCCGCAAAAGCATTACAGAAACTGCGGCACTTAGCTCTGCACTAACGCGCAACAGTTCAGAAGGGAAGCAAATCAAATGGCAAAGAGGAGACAATTATTTATTCGGCGCCTACTTCATGTTACTGATGTGTTTACTGTGTTTTAGAGGTGTTAGGGTTTTCTCGAGTTGCTAACACACCTTTTCATTTCATTTGCTAATCCTATTTTGAATTGAATTTTGGGGTTTTACGTGCCAGAACCACCATGGGATTATGAGGCACGCCGTAGTGGGGGACTCCGGATTTTTGGGACCGCCTGGGGTTCTTTAACGTGCACCTAAATCTAAGTACACGGGTGTCTTCTGCATTATGCCACACCGTTCGCACCTGAGCTCGGTCATCTCGCGATACCGCTGTGACGTGCCGTGGTTGTCTTGTGAGCGTGGCGGGTTGCAGCAATGGGCACGACGGCCATATTACGATTGGTGCCAAATGCAAGGACATTAGTGTATTCAGTATTACATTCACTTTTTGGAATTGCAGGTGGTCAAAATTATTTTGCAGCTTTTAGTGCGTTTCAAATAGCGGAGCGACAGCAGCTAAGTGTTCAGAACTGCATTCAGCCGTCCATATTTGACGGCTGAATTTTGCCCTTGACTACGACCGTTTTTGTCAACGACGTTATTCTGTCGCAATCAGGCCACCTCGTCATCCTCAGCTTCACGAGCACCAAATGGCAAAGAAAACTTGGTCCGCAACTGGAATCTGTGGGATTCGATTTCATGTCACTGGAGCAATATTCACTCCGCAATTCGGACGTACTAGTCGCAATACTCAGCAATAGTCGGACGTACTAACCTCTCCGCTATCGCGGAACTACTAGGGCTGCGCAATTGCCTCGGTTGCCTCTGAGCATTTATTTCACATACCAGAACAAGCGATACTGTGCGGACGAGGATGACATGGTATCATATAAAAATTGGTCTTGACAATATGGCGATGTGTTGGCACGTAATTCTTCGTCCCATGCTCATGGAAATAACGCTGACGACACAAAAGAAGTGTGCATGAAAAATGATAGTATTGATCCTCAAGCATGGAAGACGTCCGCACTGGAGGATGCGCGAAGTATCAATGATTTGATGGACAGCAATATATAAAGCATCGACACTATTGTCACACGGGGAACGAACTGATAGAGGAACCACTGCTGCAGTGACGAATCAAGCATGAACAAACAATGGTACGACTGCTCAAGTAGTTTCTGTCTCATCTAAGAGTAAACCACAATATATAGAAAATCGTTTAAACGTTTATGACAACAACCTAGGCAGCAGAACAAGGCTGGCCCCAGCATGGCAATATCATGGCAAACACCGGCACAAATATAGGCCCGAAACCAGCAAGGCTACCTGCGTCAGGAATGGCCCAGTGCGGCCATGCCACTAAAGGGCCTATTTCGGCCATCATGTGGCAGCGCTAATACAGGCAGATAGCCGGCTCTGCCGTTCATTGCCATTCTAGCGTCCGACCTTGCCTGCTGGCAGCGCCGGTATTGGTCTATAGCCGGTTCTGCCACTTTTAATCAACTTATTGTCCCACATTACCCACTGGCATGGCCATATTGGCAGATTTTGATGTATGTGGGCGATGCCGTTATTTCCTACGATTTTAAATTGCGCAAATATTGCACGGTAGCTCGATGCAACATGCCGTGATCTACTATAAAATCACCAAATAATGATACAAAATTTCTTTATTGGTCTTAAGATAGGTTGATACAGATTGTCGCTCGTATCCCCAATCCTGGGGCCACCTACGAAAGCTTTGTTTATGACGTTACGGGGTGTTGAGGCTGGGCTCGCAAAAGGGCCACTTGATGCTGAACGGATTGAGCCCCTTGGGCGTAGCACCGCCTTCTGCTATTAGCACAGTCGACGGCGCCTTGCAGCCACATTCTTATGAAGTCTTGCGCTTGATTGATGTCGATCTCTGCGTCTCACAGGGAGCATCTGCATACAATGCATATGCCTATATTATCCCAACACTGCCCGCAGTGCATAATATAAGCAAGAGGCGCAAAACTGAGAAATTAAATGCGTATCACCTGTTCCCACTCTGCATAGCCGCATGTTAAACAGTCTCTTGCTTTTATTCCCATGCAGGCTGTACGGCAGTTGAACTGCATGACCCATGATGGCGTTCATTATATTGAAGGCAACCTCCCACAGACATGATCCCTCCATTCAAACAAGTTGTTGAAGCTGAAAAAAAGAAGCAGAAATACGCAAAAATTAGGTAAGAAAAGATGCAATTTTTGTTCTAACTAGCCAATTATGATGAATTATGCCTTCATCACGAGCCTTCTCGTAAGTGCTTGTGGGTAGCTTTACTTAGCCTTTGGCAATGCGTAAGCTTTTAGAACAGAGCTAGCAAAGAAAGGGTGCATTATTTCATGATGAACACCTAAGCAGGCTACAACACAACAGATTATAGTCTTGAAGGAAGTTCTGAACACCAGTCAGCTCGCAGAATGTACTTCCTGAGTAAAGGTTTTATCGCACACACCGCATAATTTCTTAAATGCAATGAAAAAGACGTGCTTGTTATAATATAATTGACCTTTCTTTATTAGGACCAAATCATACGGCGTTTTGTAATTTAAAAACACTTCAAAGTTTAATTTGTTTTGGAGTGCGCAAGAGCGGTTTGTGAAGTTCAATACGATGAGAAATGGCGGACGTAAACAGCTATTCGCAGGTGGTCGTTCAGCGTTGTGTGCTGTCTCGTGTGTGTTTTATGCCTGTGTCGTTCTTCCTGCGGTACAACAAATTACAAGAGGACCTATCAACAAGCCCCTATACCTATTGTCATCGCATATGCAGTATTCGGAATTCAGCTGCAGCGATGTCGTCGTGTCAACGCAGAGACCATCGCGCTACCCGTGCTTAACGCCAGCTTCTGAAAAAAGGATGTGTGTATATTGCTCGTGATAGCGCATAAGCGGTTCCTGCTCCTAGCAATATTCTTGCTCCAAACTTAGCAGCAAGCACCAACCCAAAAGCTCACGTCTGCCCCTTAAGGAAGCCCCAAATGTGTAATTACTGAACGTGCAATGGAATTTGTGTTATGAAATTTAATTTTAGCGCCAGCCTGGTTCGTCTGTCTCGGCGCGTGTGTTGTAATTATTCATACAAGTGCTCTCTGAATATTTCGAAAGGCGTAAAAGCCGACACCACATTTTTAGGAGCTGCAGTCACTTGTGTACGTAGTATCATATTCTGACAGACATGGGCGTTGTCTATTTTCTCGTCCTGTTTCTCGCACTGCTAGTGAGCTGTGAATCTGTATCAAGAAGCTCAAGTCAATAATGTGCAGTACGTAGCGCAGCCGCGTAGCCCCACGGCTAACATTAAAATACCTTGTTAGAAGTACGTTTGTTTGTTTAGTAACAAAATCGAACGCTAAATTTTTATATTCATAATGGCAAGTGTAATGTAAGAAGCTATCGAAACTATCCGCTAATAGCATGCGTGTGCTTCTACCAGCTTGAGCACATTATCTTAAAGTGAGGCTGGAAAACCCAGATAACCAAAAACATATGCAACTGGAGCAGGCATTATGGTTCCTTTCCTGGTAATGAAAGCCAGCATCCCAGTCTGTTAAGCTAGTCATGTACTTAACCTATACTACACCAATGTTAGAGCATGCAAACTGGAGCCATTTCAAACTAGATTATTTGACCAAAATAAGAAAGTGCAAGGAAAGCGTCAAGGTACAATCTAATCTGGTATTCCTGAACCGATTGTATTAGCAAAACTTTATGCCTCCCTGAATTACCTGCGTTAACCCAATGCTGAAAACAGGGGAAGCTGATTCCCTTTCTTGCTGTTGAAAAGCTGCTAGAATCTCAACAACAGACTACTTATGTTCCGAGGGAAATTGAGAGGCACTGACAACATCTCTAAGCTTTTGTATGAGCTTTCACATTGAACGAGAATGGAAAAAAATATTTACCTTTGCAAGCCTCAGAATCCAAACATTCTCAAAATTTCGAGGAGCCACATTAAATTTTTGAGATACAGACAATAAAAAGTGTGCCTAAGTACAAGTACACACTGTACACACTTGAGTGGCTGAGTGGCCAGCTGCAAATGCAAAAGCATCCATAGCTGCTACCTCGAGGTAACTGCTAGGTTGCACGTGTGTTTCTCCTATAGCCCATGTACCTGGCAAGGGGAATGGTTATACGTAGTCCCATTGCAGCATTGGCCTGTTCTTTTTTATTCAATAGGTGGTGGCTAGCTGATTCCGTCTGTTTATGTATTTCTTATTTGTGTGTATCTTATGTGCATGTGTTTGTATCATGTTCTGATTATTATGCGTGCAGTGATGCAAGCATCTTGTTTTAGTATACTGCACCACAGTCATTTATTCAACTTCGTGTTGAAATGTACAAAATGTGGCCACCCAATAATGGCCAGGACAGCCAGCAGGATTGGCAAAAAATATGATGCAGATCCAATGCACTTGCTTGAATCGACATGAGGCGAAGCTTTCACGCAACGGTCAGTTAAACTCTAGAAAACTTAGTGCAGTTTGTACAGTTGCCCTTATTTTACCCGATGCAACACGTACTCATATGCAATGTTTGCTTATTCACCGCACAGGTCACATAATGTAATGTATACATAGCATGGGGAACTCACTCAAACGTCGGCTCACTAAGACTTCGAACTAACCATGAGCCTGAAGTTCGTGTGAGCCTGGCTGAGTAGAATTTTGGTGAATGCGAGTAAAAGCAAGCTCGGTTTAGTAAACTTTTCGTGAATATTGTCATGTGGTAGTCAGGATAAGCTCATCTGAGTATAATTATAGTAAATATGAGTCAAAGCAAGCTCGGCAAGTAGATTTTTGGTGAATATTACTCAGTGCAAGCTCGTCTGAGTAGAATTTTGATGAATATAAGTCAGAGCAAGCTCAATTGTGTAGAATTTTGGTGAATATGAGTCGGAGCAAGCTCGGCTAAGCAGATTTTGGTGAATATGACTCAGTGCAAGCTCGCCTGAGTAGAATTTCGATGAATATAAGTCAGAGCAAGCTCATCTGAGTAGAATTTTGGTGAATACGAGTAATAGCAAGCTCGGTTGAGTAAACTTTTGGTGAATATTGTCACGTGGTAGTCATGGCAAGCTCATCTGAGTATAATTTTAGTGAATATGAGTCAAAGCAAGCTCGGCAAGTAGATTTTTAGGGATTATGACTCAGTGCAAGCTCGCCTGAGTAGAATTTTGATGAATATAAATCAGACCAACCTCATCTGAGTATAATTTTGGTGAATATGAGTAAAAGCAAGCTCGTTAAGTAGATTTTTGATGAATATGACTCAGTGCAAGCTCGCCTGAGTTGAATTTTGATGAATATAAGTCAGAGCAAGCTCATCTGAGTATAATTTTGGTGAATATGAGTCAAAGCACGCTCGGTAAGTAGATTTTTGGTGAATATGACCCAGAGCAAGCTCAGTTGAGTAGAATTTTGGTGAATATGAGTCAGAGGAAGCTTGGCTAAGTAGATTTTTGTTGAATATGACCCAGTGCAAGCTTGCCTGAGTAGAATTTTGATGAATATAAGTCGGGGCAAGCTCATCTGAGTATAATTTTGGTGAATATGAGTCAGAGCAAGCTCGGATAAGTAGAATTTTGGTGAATATGGCTCTGAGCAACCTCGACTGAGTAATGATGGGATATGGTTATACGAGTTTATGCAGTAATACATGTAAGTGCAGACTCATTAGCAACATTGTCTCCATCTTGATAGGCAATACCTATGCCTGGTGATGAGTCTGTACACGTTATGAGCTGTGGACATGCAAGAACCACCCGCACTTGAAAAGATGCTATCATTCACAGGAAGGAATGCGACCGGTTGGCTTCATTGCAGAATTTTGATCTGCTTTTGTTTAATGAGTTATCTACTGCTTGTAAAAACAAGGTGTTTGCTTGCTTTTCGCATTATTGCATGTGTTTTACAGGAAGTAGAGACAGAGAAGCAAGAAAAGGCAAGGATGTTTATGGCGAAGTAGTTTCTTAGAGTACTGCGAGATGTTACAACCAGCATAAACAAAAGCAATTCGATGCACTGAAGTAAGCGAAATATGCATTTACCTTTTAATGTGAGGGTTAATACAGATGCAGTAAGGATACAAAGTCTGCAACACTCTGAAGGTTTATTGGTTTTTGTGCTGGAGAAAAATGATACATCAGAAAAATGAGAAAAAAACTCTTTAAATATTGCTTCGAAAACAAATTGACAAGACTGTTTATTCCCAGTCAAAGCGTTAAATATGCTATTGTAGAACATTCATTACGATATATAGTTTGCACGTTCGCTTTGCGAGCTTGATAAGCAGTCGCGTCTCGCAGCGGAAGTAACAGAACCATGAAATTAGATTATTCATTGGACAACCAGAAAATTCGGATGACATCCGAAAGCCATGCCTTACCGTGAGGGACACCTCGTAGTATTTGCCAACTCGCAGCGCGTGTGAATAACGGAAAATCACGCAAAAGTCCGTACTGTCAGCACCCGAAGCCAGCTAAAAAAAAGCGTCGCGTGATTAGCAACGTAGCGTGTCAACAAACGCATAGAAATCACAGAACCGAATATGACCTACGAGTTTTTGTCTGAAGTGTTGGCGTGTCGGTGCTGATGTTACGTACCGATTGAGCGATCCAAGACTCCACTAAATTAGTTGCACTGTACAAGGCTTGTTGAACCAATATTTATAGGCAAAAAAGTATCTATAAACGTTGCGTTGAGCGACCGCTTCCATTTTGCAAAACAGTCCGCGAAATGGCTCTCGGCGCAATTTAGATGGAAAATAGCAGCGATTGCTGCGACGTTGCGACGCTGCGACCAACCGGTTGGTCGCAGCCGAAAATCGCAGAATCGGCCCTGCGACTGCGATTTTCGTCGCATGCGACGGAAATCGCACTTCCGGTGCGATGACAATCGCACCAGGTGAAACGGCCTTAAGGAAGTGAAATCCAACTTTGGTCTTCCAGCTTTGGTCTTCTACAATCCAACTTTGGTCTTCTTGAATGTACCAGCCGAAATGTGCAGTGCTGCATGTTTTCAAACAGACAGTGCGTTTCAGCTGACGCTGAAGCGGCGGAGCGCCGTCTACGTACGTATTAGAAAGTGGCCGTACATTATCTCTGTGAAAAAATAAATACACGTATTAGGCAATGCACTTAGTTCAAACACTATACTTGAGAATAAAAATAAGACAAGTGTACTTACCTTGCGATAATTGAGTTTATTTCGAAGTAAATGCAGTTTTCCGACGTTTGGCTAGTTGTTCATGTTTCACCCGATAGCAGTGTGGAACCAAGCTTGTAGTGGCGAAGGTCAAGCCGCTGGTACTGAACACGTTGCTGGCCAAGTTGATGCATGCTTCGCAAGTAAAACATGGTGCAAGCAGTGTGGGCAACGACAGCTCACAGGAAGAAGCAGAATGTGTACGGGTCCCTTGTCCTCCGAGAGACCGAGAGTCACCACGTTTTTTTGGCAGCAGGCGAGGTCCGCGAAGGGAGCCAAAAATTTGACAGGGCACCATTCACGCTTCTTTGTGCACCCACCCGGTTCCGAGTAGCAGCGCAGGCTCGGCTGTGCGCACTGCAAAGGACGTTCGACACTGCAAAGCGAGAGGACGCAGGGAAAACGTGGTGAGAGTGAAACGGCATTCTTGGTGTTTTGACGTCTCTTCGCCTGATAGTAGTGAACGACACGCGCACGTTTTTAATTCTTTTATTTATTTATTATTTTTGCAGAGGCTGCTGTGGCTGAACGAGCAGTAGTACTTGTGCTGATTTTATTATATATTATAGCTTAAATGTAAAACATGACAAATGGACCTGTAGAACTCAATGGGGTCAATGAATATTTTTTAATTATTTTTTGAGCTGCTTATCCCAGGAGAACGGTAGAGCAAGACAACGTGTGCGCAAGGCGGTAGTCCGGCGCACAGCATCACTTGCTAACATGCCCCCATGCACTTCTTACTTCTAGTTTAATAAAACAACCACCCCCTTCGGAAAAAAATGAATAGACACAAAGCAGCGGCAGCCGTATCTAAGAAACCTCGCGACAATACCTTACGCTGCGCATAACATATCAGCGAAGTCGAGAAAGCGAGTACAAGGATCTCGTTCAGGTTCGCCGTATTAATTTACTTAATTATGTTAGTAAAGTGTCAAAGGCCGAAGGATTTACGTAAAAAAGCGCGCAGTTTTTTTTTCTTCTTTTCATAAGCAACAAAGCTTGAAACGTGGCCGCTGCGAGAAGAAACGTAGGTGGGAGGTAGAAAATATGTCCTTTAAGCAGCGGGAGTAATAAAATAAATCCTAATGAACAAACTCAAGCGAGATCGCATACGGCGACAAGGTAAACCAAGCGATGATTTTATAGACGATTTCATGCTCGCGATAACAGCAGCGAGCGTGCCGCCCCCAAGAAACTTCCGGTCACGTGCCTTATCAGGTTTATGCTTTAAAACGCATGGTTGCTTCTTTGCCAGTTTCATTCAGCAGCTACGTCAGTGGGCAAAACCGGAAGCCGTGCAGGGCCTATGTTTGCAAACACTGAAACCGTCTATAGAAGACGCACTAGCTACACGTGAGTCATTGTATGTAACAAAACACGGACGGCAAGGTTTTGGACACTTTCGAGAGCTTGCGATAAGGTATCGCCGTTGCTGGATTCCAGACAGAACTGGTGTACTCGAAGATTGACCCCACCATGGATTTATAAAATAAAAGCTTCCCATGAAGAAAATTTCGGAGCAACAAACCAAACATGTGGTTGGCATTGGTAAATTGATAACTCAACATACATATTCAAAAAATGTTGAGTGTGATGTGTATCCCGAGATATCTACAAGAGGAAGAAGTTACCAGAGGTGTGTTGTTGAGGGTGTAAGTGGGATTATGAATATAATAAGGAATAAGGAAGCTTATGTATGCTTCTTCGCAAAGTCCAAACAACGATAGGTTTATTTATTAGCTGATAGAAGATGCAAACGTCAGCGAACAATTTATTCAAATCTGTGTTGCTCTCAAAAAAAAGAGTTCACCTTCCTATATATATATATATATATATATATATATATATATATATATATATGTGTGTGTGTGTGTGTGTGTTAGTAGCTTTTGTTCTGTATGCTTGTTGCACTTTTTCATCGGAAATTAATTTTATTCAGTAGCTTACATTTTCATCCAGTAGCGTTCATTTTCTTTCTTTTCCCATTCTATTTTCCTGTATTCTCCATAATCTTAGCCTCGCTCTTCGTTCTCAGTCCTAGGTCAGTAACTTCAACTCTTTCAGCCATCCGCCAAGGTTCGGAATGGCGTGGCGGGCCATGAACATTCCTGTTTTTTTTATTTTTCTTTATTTTCTGTTCCCTTCCAACGGTGAGCGCCTTGTGTAGTCATCTTGGTCGTCTGACCAAACCTTTTCTCTTCACTCCCACACCCTCCCACCTCCGTCTATCTGTTGTGGCGTTGTCTCTGTTCTCCGCCTTCCCCCTTCTCTTCAGTGCACATATATTGGCGTCGTGCAAAATAAACATTTCATTGTAAGTTAGCGTTGGGCTTGTCTCACATTCTTGTCCCTTCTATTTGCTGTTTTTTTATTTTAGAAATATGCACCAATAGCCCAGCAGAAAGCTCTTCTTCAACATGGCGCCCCTTCTTTTTGTCCCCGACTCTTTTTGGGGGCAGGAATTTACGCCTACTGTGCCAGTTGGTCTGAAAAAATCATCTGGCATCAAAAAAAAAAAAAAGCACGCATGACAGAGCTTTCCGGGAAAGGCACCTAAGATTATAATGAAGCTGGCCGCAGGAGACATTACTACACGGTTTGATATGCTCCTTATGCAGAAACATAATATAGGGAACAGTAATCCAAAATGACTTGTATTCTACTAGCAATAAAATTTACAGCCGCTACAGAAGTTCAGCTAGCAACGGCATTACTGGCAAGTGGTACAGATGATTTTACCATAAAGTTATGCAGTATTTTGAAATTCACTACCCGCAACACTATTTAAATGACGCACATGTAAGTGCACATGCTTTTTAATTATACACCCCCTTGAATGTGTTATTGCGCCTATCAAGGATGCACACGGCAAGCGCGCATTGCTGCGTTATAATGGAGTGCCCTTGTGCCACTTGTAAACAGTCTCTGATCGAATTATTCAACACAATAAATACAATTAGGTGAAAGTTAACAGCCTTTGTAAGAAAACAAAAAAGAATATGCAGAACATACATACGATTTGCAGTTGCAGTTGGCGTTAGCGGTGAAAAATTCAAATTAATATTGCTTGCTCTAAACATATATAATTGGGAATGGCAAGCGAATGCTGCGTGAAAAGTTATATTGAAATGCCGTTCTGTTCGACAGGCCGATATTTACGAGTCTATCAGAACTGCTAAACAATGTCGCTATGCCTATAGCTTTGAACGGACGTTGTTAACCAATGTTTAGTTATATACAGCCAATGACGGCACTCTAACGGCAGAGCAGGCCCGGGATAGCCAGTTGCGTCGCCCGGCCTAGCCATTAACGGGCATTCACCGGCAAGGCAGGACCAGCGCTGGATGTGTGTTACAGTGGCTTTGCCAGGACTGGTATAACGGATGCAACGGCGGGCCTTCGCGGCTCAGCCAGTGCCGGCTGAAAACCATCATCGGCCCTAGTTGGCCCCATGTACGTAATGTGCTGCCTGGGAATGTGCTGCCTATAATTAGGAGAAATGTCAAACTTCATATCAGATTGTTCATTAGATTATGATGACTTGGGTTGTAGAACATGGGTATTTACGTTGGCGGCATCGGCGACATCACCTGCTTAGATATGATTTGTTAATGTATGAAACCGAAGTCCGCATTCCCAAAGGTGCATCGAAATGAATACAGACGTGCTGTGCTGAGTAACATCGTTGAAATGGATTGCCAAATACGTCTAGTGCTTAGGATATCTCTATAGGTAGTATGACATTTATTACTGCGACAGCAATTATAACTACACTCCACGCACATTTCTGCAGCCGCCGTCAGCGTCGCCATGATGTTCCGTACAAAGTCCCGTGGCGATAATATCAACGCCGCGCACCGTATGCTGTATGTGCGAGTGAAAGCGTTCGAGGATGAGCTGAGGATGGTGGCTCAATCTCGTCCGCGCAAGGCACCAGAGGGAGGGGAGCGACGAGGGGCAATCTAATTACGGCGGCGGTTTCGTATGACGCTGCCGAGCGCGGCCGCCCGGGCTCTATCTTCAAAGCGATCTGCGATTAGTACACAGTCTAGGTGCACTGAGGGTTAATAGCTTCGTGTGCGCTCGGTTCTCGCCGCTTAGTTCGTGTTGCAGTGAGAGGCAGCAGGAGGGTCAATTCTCTGGCTGCGGCTGCCACTCTTTCTCACTCCGTTTTGACAGCGAGGTTGCGCGGTCATCGAGTGAGATGTGTTCATGTTTGCTTGGGGGCGCGTGACACCATGCTTGTTAACTGCGTTAGTAAGCGATGGTTGACAACTTTGTACAGCCGATAAAACTACACTCCTTACTTTACATAGCTGTCGACAAATTTGCACTCGCAATCGATGCTTCGCCTTTCGGACGAAACTGCGACTTTTTTATTTAGATTCATTATTTAGTAGGTGTCTTTGTTTGAAGCATACCTGGAACGAAGTTCCAAGAGCAACCAAGGACGCTAGTTCTTAAACAACTTGCCTAACATGATCACAGCAATGCTCCATGCAATATTTCTTCCTAAATTCCATGTATTCATTTGTACCTCGGTTCCGAATTGTTTCATGTATCAGCGCAATTCTGTTGAAGCTTGGGCAAAATATTTTCGAGAATATTGCAGCTCCAAAGTGAATCCGTATGTGGATCCGTATTCGAATCCTGGCTCGCGAGAAGCAGCCAGGCATACGCTCTATTTCAACTCTTTCTTGGTGTCGATATCCCTGCTGCTGCTCGGCCGTGCGAGCTCATAGGAAGCCAGTTTCCATACACCCAGAAGTGTAGAGTTAAGTTTAGGCCGAGCATTCGAAGAGATTACCAAAAAAGTCGTAGTTTCGTCCGAAAGGCGAAGCATCGATTGCAATAGCAAATTAGTAGACAAGCTATACGAAGTAAGGAGAGTAGTTTTATCGGCCGTATAAAGTTGTAAATATTCGCTTACTAACTAACTAAACAAGCACAGTGTCAAGCGCGCAGAGGTAAACAAGAATACATCTCGCTCGATGACCGCGGACACTTGTAAAAACGCTGGAGTGAGAAAGCGCGCCAGCGGCAGCGAGCAAATTAAAATTAGCGCTGGCTCTCGCTTCAACGGGAACTAAACTTACAAAGCACAGCGCATACGAAACCACCAGACTCGGCGCATGCACTTTGTACCCATCGCCGATCCCTTTGAATTTGAGGCGTCCGCGGGCGCACACTTCGGCCACATCGCAGATCGCTTTCAAGATACGGCGCCCACGCGGCAGCTCCACGCAGCAGCAGGCGCAAGAGCAGAACCCAACCCCCCACGCCCACCGTGCCCGTCGCCTCCTCCCCGTGCCTCGCGAGCGAACGAAGCCCGCGTGCTTCCGGCCGCCTTCCTCTCTCGCGTGCGCGCAATAAAGCTGCCGTTGCTGGCTCACTCTTGCACGATTTCACTCGCACGCACAGCGTACGGCGCGGCGACGGTTTTATCGCCGTTGGACTTATACGGAACCTCACGGCGACGACTACAGCAGATGGCAAACATTCGCTTGGGGTGTCCATATAATTGCTATCGCAATAAAAGTATGTTCTTTTTCACACAAGAACTGTGATGTGTTAAAAGTAATTGTTCATGACATAGACTATGTTAACCGAAGTGACAATGTTAACCGAAGTTGATCTTCGTAGACAAATCCGTAGTGGAGGGACTCAAGCAGGCATTGTGTTAAGGGAGACTTCAACCTTTCAAGTAGGGCACGATCTACAGTCCTGGTTGAAATTCTGATGCAGAAATTCAGAGTTATACAATAAAGACTAGGCAAAATTATTGGTGAAACCAAATTTGCTGAACCACGGCACGAAAATATCCGGGTACCGCAGTGATTGACGCAATACAATAATTTAGGACAAAACTCTGCAGCCCCCTGAGCAAAATAATGAAGTTTAAATGTCTTCGGAAGATAAAAAAGAAGGCTTCGGGAACGTTTGCAAACTTGGCACGATTAATGAAGAACTCAGAGAGACAATCTGTCAACATGACGACTGAGGACATAGATTAAGGTTTTGTTCACAGACTTTCATAGTTTTCTTAAAAGATAGCTTTTTAACATTCAATTGAATTAATTTAAATCTAACCAATTCGACAATTCGATTAGCCGTCTAATAGCTGCCTTTACAAGATTGAGTAAATGTCTGCCTCTAAAACGTGTACTTGTTTCATCGGCCTATTGACACGTGTACTTGTTTATCCTTTTTCTGGGGACCGCATTTCACCCGCTAACAAATTAAAGCTATCGCTCAGCGCAAGACGTGCCTGCATCATTTATATGTGACTCTGTGAGGTACTACCATCTCCTTGGTCTGCGGTGTACGACACTAGACGAATCTTTACACCCAAGTGGTTGTGCGTCTCGACGTGATCAAGCTCATCGTGCTCTCCTTACTTTTCTAGAAGCAACGAACTTAGGGGCACGTTTGTAACGCAGCAACCATTTCTTTTATTTTACATTCTTTAGTAGCGTGACCGGCAGGGATGGGCCCTACTGTATGTTCTACTTTCTTCTTTGAGATTTGTCATTTCGCTCTTCCTTTCCTCCTTCCTCCCCTCCTTCCTATCTTTCATTTCTATGTTTGTCTCCTCCTTTCTGAAGAGTAGGCAGGCGTTGTGCCCCTTCCGGTGGCAGTTGCCAGCCTTGCTTCTCGCTTTCTCTTTCCTGTGTATTGTTTACAAATCAAATAAGAAATAATAATGTCTGTTTATGTTCTCGCTGAACCTTGTGTAACCAGACTCTATGTTCCAAGTGAATAGTGTTATACTTCCTGGAAGGTATGCAAGAACCAGCAATTACGCTGGAACCTTCAACGAGTCATGTAGAAAAGCCGACACGCTTGACCTGTAGGACAGATTTCGGCAATTGTGGACTGCGCTATCCGCTAGCGTTGTGCTTGCAGTGTCACTTGCTTGTTTAGGCATGGTTCACTCAATAAAACGTCTCTTTCGTGATATACAGTTTTCGCTACTGTGTTCATCACCGTCACTACAACGTCACAACATAATATTATGTCAGGAGCTGAATGTGTACTTTCGGTGTCATTTACATAGATAATGAAATATTGCGGCCCTAGGATAGAGCCCTGCCGTACTGTATATTTTGTGGGTTGCAATTGGGAACTGTAGCCGTTTGAACAAGTGTACTGCACCCTGTCAAGTAAATAACCAATTGACTTATGTAGACCTCGAATACGGCAATGTCGAAGTTTAGGAAACGAAATAGCATCCTTTATGGAATCAAATGGTATTTTAAAATCCACAAATACTTCAAGATTATGTGGCTTGTTGTCAATATTATTAATTGTATTTTTGATGAATGGAAGTACCAGCTTCGTTGATTTTCTTTACCCAAACGAAATTCTTCCCTTCCGAGGATTTTCCGCTCATCGAGGAACTTCTTTAATTGTGATTTTATTGTAATCTCTAAGATTTCGAAAACCAATCGAGCGCTAAAGTAGGTCAGTGGTTCTTTAAAACATTTCGAGAACCACATTTGTGAATGACAACTAATTCAACAATTTTCATACCTTCTAAAAAAGTACCTGTGGCGAAAGCTTGATTACAGATATGCAGCAATCACCCACATAATAGTTGAGCAACGTATTTAACTGGTTATAGGCCCTAATAGAACCATAGCCATCAGTAGTATGTTTATTTTGAGGAATTTAAGGATGCTTAGTGCTTAGTAATTTCTTTATCAGAGTTTCTTTATTATCCTTGTTATTGTCATTACCATTTTAATTACTGGTTACTAGTTCACAAACAGAAGGCACCCTTGCTACTATCGCTGCTGCAGATAAGGGAAAAGCTAGTACCTGAAAAAAAGACACCCACAATTAGTGCGTTTTTGTCCTACCTAAAATGAGGGGATTCACTGGTGTAACAGAAAATTCGCAAACATAGGATAAAGTCGGCGGACAACTGGCGATCAGTTGGAAAGGTCTACGCCCTGCAGAGGACAAAATATGTTGCTGACCGCACTGATTGCAGCGTCCGCACAACTGGCAGTTATTTGATAGAAAAATATCCAGGTTACGACTAATGCGAAGGCAGGCGCGCCTCAAGCCACGTCATTTTGTAGCTATACGCATTTACCTGGGACCACTAAGTAGCTGACGCTAGTGCACATTGCAAGGTGTATTAATCCGTCACTCAAGGTTATACACCTGCCGTTGGCATCCTGCTTTTCACGCTCTTCGCGTATAAATGCCTCAGTTTCGGTGTCCTTGCGAACGCTGACTTCGGCCGCCTATATATCGGTCGATTACTCATGGCCTCTTTTTTCAGGCGTGTGTTGTGGTCGCTATGGACTCTGTCAATGCTCTCGTTAGCACTTATCTTCCTCCCGCTTTTACTACTGTCTCGCAAAATACGTGAGTTCTTCTTCGTCTTGTTTTTCTGGGTGGGGACAACCATCTTGTCCGAAACATTCGCAAACTCACGGCGCTGCGCCCTGAAGCCGCTGGAGTCACTTAAGTCACACGACCCACAGCTCAGAGACAAGGATGCAATCAGAGTACTCGAGATTGGAGCCGGACTGGGTGGCAACTTCCAGCACATCACCCGCACCATCAAGTACACCAACGTCGATCCAAATGTGCAGTTTGGCTCGGCCTTTCTCAGGCAACTCCAAAAGAACCCCAAGGTATGACTACTTATTATTATGATGACAATTACAGGGTGGCTCAAGGCGCATGCGCACCGCCACCGCCGCTGTTCTCGTGATGTCCCGTTGAGGGTGCATGCGCCGCTCACGCCTTGCGGGCTATCTTTCCCGAGACGCGTAGTTCGTTTAGCTGAAAAAATGACGAATCCAAGTGGAGGCACCATGGACGCTAAGACCAATCGCCTCCGTGGTGAAGTAAGGACAGCATTCTATCTTCCGCTGCTCGCATGAGCATTGTGCCCAAGCACTATGAGCATCTTAGCGTTAATCGTGAGCTGTTGTGTACGTGCTCGGGTCTGAACAGCTAACGGTAAATAATATTTCACTGCGCACTAATTAGAGACGTTCCCCATCGGTCTTCCCTGGTGCACCATCGAGGTGCATCGCCTACAACGCCACTGGCGGCCCCTCGTCACGCCAGCGTTTGGCGACTCCCGGTAGCGGCGAGCTCGCAGTACGGTCTGCCCAGCAGGAGATGCCTTGCATGGCGTGTCGTGCCATGTCGCAACTGCGTATAGTTAGAACACCTCTCGC
This sequence comes from Dermacentor silvarum, assembly GCF_013339745.2. Lineage (NCBI taxonomy): Eukaryota > Metazoa > Arthropoda > Arachnida > Ixodida > Ixodidae > Dermacentor > Dermacentor silvarum. Next base: position 143,597,787 of record NC_051161.1, on the reverse strand, counting down.
AAGAGTTGAAGCTCACGCCTGTACATCGCTATCGCTGTCAATGGTTCGTCTTTGGGGCGAGGAGGAGGAATACACTTTTATTGCGGAACCAGCACTTTAAGATGGCCGGGTTCTTGTGGTTATTACGAAATCAATATTTTTCGCGCGCATAAACACAGTGCATATTAAAGTAATTGTAAGGATATATATTAAGTTACTCGGTATGGTTAAACTGTATTTCTTTGCGTGCTCACTTCATGTAGGCTTTCTTGCGTGACATCCTGGCATTATTTGTCCTGATTTTCGAAACGACGTTGGTCGGCTAGTGTGCGCAATGGCGTTGAAATATTTTATAAACCTATACTTTATATATTTTCGATACGCTACGCCAGATAAAGCTGCAAAAACACGCAGTTAGTGAGTGTTGTGCAGAGGCATCCTGCCTTCGCCGTAAAATTGATTGCGATGGAAAGTATGTTTAGGAGCCTGATTGTTGTTTTCAGGGCTTCACAGATACGTCCGAGTCATCCCACGGGTCTAGCGCACCCAAGCGTCGAGCGGTAGAGAACTGACAAGAAGACGAGACTCTAAAATTACTCTCGGAACTCAATAATGCGTCGCCAGCATGCAGGTTAGCTTAGAAAAGATCCAGGCAGCTATAGCGCACCCCAAAATGGGATTAGGTGCACTCAGTGAGCGCATCAGCAATTTGGAAGAGGTCGATGCCAGGAGCGAACCCAGGCCGGCTCCTTTGCAGGTCGCAGCACAACGCAATATACTAGCACCACCAACGGAAGGCGCGATTCTCAGGGCCGCGTTACCCGCTCAACCCTCCCCTCAGCCTAGACATGGATAGTGCCGACGAGAACTTTAGCATCTGGCAATGGAACTGCGGAGGGTTTCTCAACAAGAAGCCACTTCTGCAGCAATATTTACGAACCCTCGCAGCTAAACTCCAAATCATCGCTATTCAGGAAGTTGCATCTCGTACCCCCATCAAACTCGCGGGTTATCTGTTATTATCATCACATTCAGGAGGTAGGCGAGTTGCTACCCTCGTCAACAAAAGGTACGATTGCCTCTCGAGCGACCTCGGCGCAGTTAGTGATGGTATGGAGTATGTCATGACCAAAATCCTCATGGACCCACCCAAAAGGGTCCTCAGAAGAAACAGCCTCTTTATCCTTAACGTGTACTCCAGTCCCAGCTACCGCAGAGCGGGAGCGGAGTTTCTCCTCGAGAGGGCCGTCAGCCTGGCCGGTGGGCACCCCCTTGTCGTCGTCGGGGATTTCAACGCCCCACACAGTGTGTGGGGATACTATAACGCGAGCTGTGGCTGACTGCGATGGAAGCGGACTTGACACTTATCACCGATAAGGATTTCCCAACTAGGAGAGGCAACTCCACATGCCGGGACACTACCCCAGACCTCTGTTTTGTCAAGAACGTCGTTGAGGTGAAGTGGGTAAACACGGGTTTAGACCTCGGAAGTGACCACTACGTCATAGAGGTCTCCTTCACGGTTGCCCGCTATAGGACGAGGAAATTCAAGATGATCGACTAGGACGTTTTCCGCAAGATCAGAGCGGAGCGCGCACCGGAAGCTGAGACAGATTTTGAAAGTTGGTGCAGAGAGATAAGGGATCATGCCATGGCAGCGACCAAGGAGGTCGTCACTGACGTCGACGTTGACAAGATCGATAACAGGTTGGCCCACCTGCTGGAAGCCAAGCAAGCCCTTCTTACGAGGTGGAAGGGGCAGAAGCATAACAGGAGGCTCCACAAGAAGGTTTCCGAGGTTAACAGGGAGATCGATCAGCACTGCAAGAACCTGTGTAAACAAGAATGGGAGGAGCTCTGTGAATCCGTTGAGGGCCAGCTCAGATCCGGCAAGAGCTGGGGTCTGTTCAAACACCTTCTCGATGAGGGCAGCACCAAGTCCAGCCAGAGACGATCCCTCGCGCGAGCCATCCACCTCGTTTCTGACTCTACCCCGGATGAGCTGATTGTCGACAGGCTCATAAACAAGTACCTGCCAATAGCGGATAGCTCTGCCCCCACCCAGTTCCCAGACTACGCCGGGTGTGAAGTGACGGAGTTGGACCAGGATTTCACTGCGGTTGAGATCCGACTGGTCCTCTTCTCTCTGAACAGCAAATCTGTCCCTGGCCCAGATGGCGTCACTAACAAGATGCTCAAGAATCTCGATAATAAGTCGATCGACTTCCTCAGCAAAAGGATTAAGGAAGTCTGTCGCAGTGAACATGTCTCCGCGCAGTGAAAGACGACACGCACGGTACTCATCCCCAAATCCAGTAAAGCACCAGGAATCGACAATCTAAGACCAATTTCCTTGACGTCTTGTGTAGGTAAAGTCGCAGAGCATGCCCTGCTCCACCGGCTCACGGTGCATCTCGATACCAATGACATATACACCCACAATATTTTATTTATTACTTATTTATAATACCTCAAATACCCCTGTTGAGGAGGCCTTACATGAGGGGTAGGCGATCATATAAATTAGGCAGACATCTCAATAAAAAATACAAAATATAAAAAAAGTACAAGACAGGCAGACATCTCGATAAATACAATAAGACATCGACATAAACATGGTAAAGATAATGGTACAGGTAATACAAGAAGTTGACACAATCAGGCAAGTGATTCAATGGCAGACCTAAAACGTGCAGGATCAGCATGAACAATGGCGCTGACTGGAACGTTGTTCCAGTCAATGGCTGCTTCTTAAAAGAAGGAATGAAGATGAGCAGTTGTCCGAGCATGTGGTGGATAAACAACGTTATAGTGGCTGATACGGCTTGAAAGACGGTGTGCAGGTTTGATAAGGGTGTTGTCGGCAGGGAGGGTATGGTAGAGTTTATGATAAAGGCAAGGTCTGAATGTTTTGTGACGCCTATCTAGTTTGGGAAGATTAGCTTTGATTTTAACTTAGTGACACTTGTATGGTATGAGTAGCCCGAAAAAATGAATCTGGCTGCACGATTTTCTACCGACTCGAGGGTCTTGCTATAAGGTTTTGTTTATGGGAGTCCCAGATTGCGCATGCGTATTCTTAGTACAAGAGTTTGATAGGCTAATAACTTAACGGAGGGTGGGCAAAGTGCGATATTGCGTCGTAGGTAGTCAAGGGTGCGGTTGGCTTTGTTTGTGATATGCATGACGTGTGATGGCCACGTGAGATCGCGGGTGATGCGAAGTCCTAAATATTTGAGGGAATCTACTGAAAAAAAATGACCTCGCCATTTAGCATGTACCTATAAGTTTGATATTCCTGTCGTCTATGGACAGAGATTACGGAAATTTTCTTAACATTAAGCACCATGAGCCATGTCTGACACCAATTGTCAACGTTTGTTAGGTCGCGCTGAAGCATTAGTTTATCGGTGGGATTTGCGATGGAACGGTAAACGACACAATCATCTGCGAATAGGCGAATGTTTGAAGAGATGGACGCGGGGAGATCATTGATGTAAATTTAAAAAAGTAGCGGGCCGAGTACCGTTCGCTGTGGGACACCAGAGGCGACTGCAGACAAGATGGAGTTGACTTTATTGGCGGAAACAAACTGTTGGCGGTTGGTGAGGAACTCTTATCCATTCAAGCATTAAGTTGAGATGCGATAGTTTTAGCAAGAGTCGATGATGAGATATTTTATCGAAGGCTTTTTCATAATCGAGAAATATGGCATCTACAGGGATGTCATTATCTAGACTAGAACTGATATCATTAATAAAGATAGCTAATTGAGTTTCGCAAAAAGGCCCTGCCGGAATCCGTGTTGGTTAGGAGTAAAGGAATCGACAGAAGTTAAAAATTTGAGGTGGGAGTGAATAACGTGCCCCATTATTATTGAACATACACTGGTGAGGGTAATGGGACGGTAAATATTTGTTGGGCCATTTTTTGGGGATAAGTATAACTTTGCCAATTTTCCAATCTAAAGGAACAGAACCTGATTCAAGAGGCAGTTGGAAAATTTGCGTTAGAATGATGCTGACGATAGGTTTAGCATTTTTAATACTTTGCTGTTGATACCGTCAGTGCCTGCAGATGAGGTTAGTTTTAATGAGTCGATAATTTTGGAGATACCACGGGGTTCGAAATTGATACTGGGTATGCATGGATAATCAAAGAGGGGGTATGCTGGAAAGCTATGGGAGGGCTCATTGGTGAAGGCAGAACGAAATGTGATGTTAAGAGTCTCGGCAACTTCATGTTTTGCAATGGCGATACCGACTTGATCTAACAGAGATGTAGCTGTCGAAGAATCACGAGGATTGATGGTATTCCAAAATTGCTTCGGGCTGCTGCGTATTAGTGAAGAAAGTGTGACGCCGAAAAAGGTGCGCTTACTGCTTGCTAAAAGAGAGTCGAATAGTTAAGCCGTAGATCGATACTTGTCCCACGCGTACGGAGTATTTGCCAACTTAGCCGATCTGAATTGGCGCTTTTTTTGTTCTTCAGTCGTTTTAAATCAGCCTTAAACGATGGCGACATAGGTTGTTCACGGATATTTCTTACTGGAATATATTTTTTCATTAGTCGCTGCATTTCATTTTTAAACAGGGGTCAATTTAAATCTACGGAGCGTGCGTGGAAATACGAGAAAAGTGAGTCGCAAAAAACTGCCTAGTTCGTTCTTCATACCGTCATGGTCTCCTTTATCATATAGAGTTATTGTTTTTGTCTGGAATTTAGGCGAATCGATTTGTATGTGTACATGCCGTGAATCACTGCGTGATCGCTGATGTTATCGAGGTAAGTAAGCGGGGAGAAATTTTTTGGTTGTGAAGTTAGCAAAAGGTCAAGAATGTTAGATGATTGCGCTGTGCATCTGGTTGCCGAGCTGATTAGTAGCGATAGGCCAAATGTAAGGTACGTGTTTACAAAGTCACTTTCTTCATTCTGTTTTGATAAAGTGTAAGCTAGGTCGGACCAGGTAATGGATGGGAAGTTAAAATCCCTAAATATAGTAATAGCACGATTGGGATACAGAGAAGATACTTTGTGTAATGCATCATGAAACAATGATATAACTGAGCGGTCTCAGTCTGGGGGACGGTAGCAAGCCTCGATTATAATGGGTGGGCTCATGGCCTTGCAGATGACGAAAATGATTTTTAAAGGGTAGGGAACTGTTATACGGGCGCACTGCAGGGTGCAGTGAGCGCCTATAAGAACACCGCCACCTCGTTTGTTCCCATGGTCATGTCGAAATAAATCAAAGCCAGGGAGAATAAGATGAAGCTCTTGATCATTAATAGATGAATTTAGCCAGGTTTCAGTAAATATTACGAGGTTGGATGAGTACGAGTCGATAAGACTGCGTAGAGCATCACCTTTGTGTAAAACAGGTCTGATGCTAGTGAAAAGAAACGACAGAACAGTTCGTTGGTTATGTTCGACGGCAGATGGCGATTGCTACGATCCGAGTTTGACAACTTTTTGACTGTTACTGTCGAATATCTATGTATTGTTCCCGATAATTAGTTTGTTATAGCGTAATTTGAATTAAAAATTTTGGCATTTCCCGAAGTCGACCAAGTGTTTTCGAGAAAAGCAAGTGCTTGGTGAGTAGCCTTCCGCAATGCTTATACTGGGTACTTTGATTCTACGTCCTGCCACTAGAACACGCTCTCTTTCTTTGAAGTGTGAAAATTTCACTATCACAGGACGTTTTCTTTCGGAACGAAAAGTGCCAAGACGGTGAGCGCGCTGAATATTTCGTGTTTCGACGGTTAACTGAAGATGAGAGGCGCAGTGATCTATCACTTTTTTTTCTGACTGTGCCCAGGTCTCTCCCTCTGTATCAGCAAGCCCGTAAAATATCAAATTTTGCCTCCGCGCCCTGTCTTCCGGCTCGTCTACACGGGAGGTTAACGCAGCGATTTGGTTAGCGTGGCTCTCAGCAAGTCTCTCAAGGCCTTTAACCCGAGTCTTTATAGCGACAAAAGAACTACAATCGTGTTCTATTTTACTAAGTCTTTGCTGGATAGTGTCTAGGATTTGGTCGTTTTTACTTAGCTAAGTCGTTAGTGACCTCATTTTATTTAGAAGCGTTGATTGTCCGGACTTGAGTTCGCAGTTCCAATGCTAGGTCGCAGTGCTCGTCAGATGCGGAAGGAGTAGCACGAGTGCCGGTAGGACCCGCATTTTCCTCAACGTCTCCTGCCAAAAGTAGCAACAAAAAAAGAACGCTACAGCAGTCAATAACTATCGCGCAACATTGCCGTGGGCTCGGCAGCACTACAAGACCAGCATAGCGCTTACGTCGCGAGAATAAAAAGAAGTGATTTTTTACCTGCGCGAAAAGAACGGGATTAGAATGAGAATAACCCATTGCTGCGCGCTGCCAAGCCCACTGAAAGGGGTGCTGATTGCGGGATGTATTTTATCCGTTGATTGGGACGCTGCCATTGGCGCGAACCGTGGCCCCTCTTGGAGCATGCGCAGGTAGGGTTGCGATGATGGCGCTGATGCCACGGGGCACTGACGCTCTTTGAAAGGCTGGTCGTTGACGTCACACCGCACCTTTTCTGTTGATTGTCGAGCTGTTGTCTGGCAAGGCTGCACCTGGAACCTCGAAGCTTGTGCTGCCACGACGAAAGGTTCTTGACATTTCAGTGGCAACGAAGATGCCAGAACGGTAAACTACATGAAAAGAACGGGATTCTAATGAGCGTAACCCATTGCTGGCGTGCTGCCAAGCCCACTGATACGATTGGTTTCAGAGCCGGCCTCTCGACACCGGAGCACGGGAGATACTGAGCCATCCTTAGAATAGACCTGGAGAAGGCTTTCCACAATATCTCGCATGAATTCATTCTCCAGTATATTGCCGGCCTCGGGCTTCGGAAGAGAGTCTAGGACTTCGTGCGATCATTCCTTAGAGAACTGCCAAGCTCAAGATCGAAGGATACCTCTCGCAAGAGATCACCCACGGCTCACGCGGCACGCCTCGTCATCTCGCCAACATTATTCAACATCGCAATGATCGGACTTTCCAAGGAGCTCGTCAAGATTCAAGGAATCAATCATACCATCTACGCAGATGACATCACCATCTGGTGCGCTGGCGGGAGCGACAGCCAAGTTGAGGATGCCATGCAGAGCGCCATCGATGCGACCGAGCCCTTACTCCGGCCCACTGGGCTCAGATGTTCTCCATCCTAGTCTGAGCTACTTCTCTGGAAGAAAAGACCCAGAGGTGGGGGCCATCTTGATTGGAAACCAGCGTCCGAAAGCGAAATACGGCTTTTCACTGGTGACGGGTCCCCGGTGCCCACAGTGGACTCGCTCCGAATGTTGGGGGTGTATATCGAGTCTCACGGTGCCCAATGGTACCACACTCAGAAGGATCATCGCCAAGACGGAGAGTGCTCTCGGCCTCATCCGGAGGATCGCAACAGGCACCAAGGAATCAAGGAAGACAATCTCCTCCGCATTATAAGAGCTTTTGTGCTCTGCCACCTTTCATACTCGGCAGCCATGCATAATTGGCATGTTGCAGCGAGGAACAAGTTCATTTCCCTAATCAGAAAGGTCTTCAAGCTCGCCCTCGGCTTACCTGTAAGCATTGACACCGAAAACCTGTTAAACCTCGGGGTGCACAACACGCTAGAAGAAATAATAGAGGCGAAAGAGCATTCACAGCTATCCAGGCTATCCAGAACCCCGACGGGCCGCACGATACTCGACGAGATAGGTCTCTACCCTGTCGACCAGTGCCCCGACGCCATGCGGATTCCCAGCGACATCAGATCTCAACTGCACATCGCACCCATTCCCCGCAATATGCACCCCGCACACAACGTCGGCAGACGTCGGGCCAGGGTAGAGCTATACTGGAACATGTCCGTAGCAACCACATTGAGGCAAGCTTCGTGGATGCCGCGGCATATGTCCAAGAGGCGTTCGCCGTCTCCATCGTCGACTCTAATTCCAGGATCACTTGCCGCGATACGGTACGCACTTCGAAGCCCTTGGTAGCCGAACAGGTTGCAATCGCGCTGGCTGTGCTCGATGGTCGTAGAGAAGCAATATATAGCGATTCCAAGGCGGTCACTAAGGCCTACGAAACCGGGATTGTCTCCCCTCAGGCCCTTCACATTCTCCAAAGCGCGAAAATTATCTCGCCGCATTCTCTCATTTGGTTTCCCGCTCAGATGGGGTCTACTGAGGGCTCTCCCTCTATCCCTAACGAGAGCGCGCACGAGGCCGCGCGAGGACTGACTGACCGCGCCGCCTCCGCAGTCCCCCTACGCCACGGGGAACCATTGCTCACGCATAATGATATCACGAAGCATTACTATCTGTCAAGAGGGGTATTCCCCCTCCCGCACCCTACCTTATGCAGGGCGCGGGCGGTGACCCTTCGACTTTTAGAAGCTCCTGCGTATCGTAACCTTGCGCTTCTTCACACTATATACCCTGAAAGGTATCCCAGTGCGGACTGCCCTGCCTGTTGACTAACGGCAACATTGAACCATGTGTTGTGGGAGTGTGAAGCCATAGGCTCCGCCTTCAGCGAGGATAGGTGGACTGTGCTTTTGGGCATCCCTGAACTCAAAGTGCCCGCGATCCGGCCATGAAGCTCCGCTTGGCGGTCCCTATATACGTGGGACTAGCCGGGTGACATGGGGTCTCACCTGCGTCTTCTCTGGACCAAAATAAACTTATTTCACTCACTCAGTTCCTTCAGCTGCACTATAACAAGAGCTCTTTGCGAATACAGACCAAGCATTTCAGCAGCTATGCAATATCTGAAGCCACTTTTAGAAAACAGGGAACAAGCTGTGCACAAAAAATGGAATTTAGAAGTTCTTGTCGTATAAAGCTTCATTACTGCCATAGTACGACAAGCAACGAGTGACACGTCACAATGAATTCAGCCCTTCTTCTGTGCGTAAGTGTGCTCAGCTGACCTGTCAGAAGGACGGCCAGAAGTTACTAATCAAGATAATGACTTTTTAAACTGAAGCTTTTTTTTTGCGAATCCGCCCAGACTTTCCTGACCATGGCTTCTGAAACTTGAAACATGTGCCCTAAGATGGAATCAAACACGGGCCCCCTGCACAGCATCTCGATTCTCTGACCATTAGATCACAATTTTATTCTTCATTACATTAGTCCAGAACGGCACACATACCTTTATCGTGCCAACGCCAATTAGCTCTTTGAGATAATCGCCGCGTGTTGATTATGATGACGATTTCCGTATGTTGGCCCATATTTACAGCGCGGGATTGGCCATGAAGTCGGTGGTACATGTAAATTCGGTAAGAAGAAATGAAGAACTACAAGACAGTAATAGAGTTGCGACCTTGCGTAGCACCAGTTTTGTTAATTCACGCCAAAGATGCAGGAATGAATACGGCAAATTTATAGCATTACATTGAAGGCTTCCGCACAGCTTCGCTTCACATATATTCCAAAATGTGGGCGGGGCCTGCACTGATTTTTTCATTCGCTTACATCGGTCGCAGAATCAGCGCAATATCCGAAATCAGGCAACAAACTGGGCGTAATACAGGCGCTGCTAATGCAGTGCAATGATTACATATTACTTGGTAAGTTAATAAAATCATAAACACGAAAATTGCGCTCTACTGCGCACAGAAATATAATAAAACACGATTTTGTGCGTACCTTATTGACCAATAGAATGTATAAATAAATGGCGTTTTTTTTTTTGGACGGCGTAGGAGTTTGGAACCTCTGTGAGGCTTGCAAAAGTGCAATAATCAGAAGTCGGTTCTCCTAACCTAATGGAATAATGTTTTTTTTTTCTAATGAACACGGATAAGGAGGTTCTTTTAAACGAAGACAGTCGAGTTTGTGCGCTGCGACGGCAGGACACAATAAACCCTGCTGTAAATTATGCTTATGAGAGGTTTGTATATTATAAGACTGGGCATACAGCTATTATTATGCAGGGTGGTTTTTTTAGACAATACAGGTGTTTTATAAAAAGGATATAGACGCAACGAACGTGGCGTTGTTGCAGAGGAGTTTTTCGGCGAGGCGGACATACTTTGCTTCTAACAGCGTGAGCTTCAGAAGAATAATTAACAAGAAAATGTTAATTATGATTTTTATTAGTGCCTTAAGAGCAATATCTAAATGGCGAACTTAAGGCGGACACATTTTAAGGCACCCTCACTTTTTAAATATCTTGAAAATCACACCTAATTCGATATATTTGTTATCAAAATTCAGTGATAAATCCCGGCAATGTCGAAACCCGCCGCCGCAGTAGCGCAGTAAAGGTGGCCCGGCTATCATATCAGACTTAAACGTCCCGTGATGCCAAGCGAGCGGAAGTTTAAAACGGAAAGGTAAGTTTTGCCTGGCAAGCATGCGCCGCAGTGTGTCAGGTTGAATGTCCGCACAAAGTTACACCGAAGTATTTATTCAGGCATTGTAGAGAGACTAATGCAATGCCGCCGCCGCTGCCTCGAATGCGTTGAGGCGAACGCCATCTGGTGCGGGTGCAATGAACGCAGCGGCGCGCGTGCTCCGCAGTCATTGGTTGACCTATATGGCAAGAGAACAGCCAGACCACAGCACCGACGGTCACGAAGCCCACCGAGGTTCGCAAAGGCAAGCTTCGCTTTTAAAGTTTAACGACGCATTTTTGTTCATTAGTTCTTTAAGAGTAACATCATCAGCGGCAAAGTATTTCTGCCTCATCGCAGAGCTTGTATGTGAAGAAGACCGGTATCAAATCTACCTGTACTCTAGTACAGTCAAGTCAACGTGGTGCTTTGAGATTGAGTCACGACATTGTGGCTGGCTTTCCTCGCCGTGATGGCTGTGGATTTATAGTACGCACATAAAAACGTGGCGTTCACTCTCCCACATACGAATATAAAGCAAACGTTATGAATTAGCAACAATTATCAACAGTGTCTTAAAAACCACTATGACAATGCTGCACTCACATCGAAAGAGGTAACAAACCATCCACATCCGGAGCCATGGCCACAAAGGCCACTGGCTAACATTCCCTGAATTAGATCTTGTGCACATACATTAATGCCAAAGAATGCGGCCGTCCGAACCGCCGCCGCCGCAGCACAATTGCTAGCTGAGTGCACGTGCAATGCGGAGGTTGTCGGTTGGGCTCTCCCCGGCGGCAAGTGTTTTCTTTTTTTTTTATTATCCCCTTACTTTCAATTTAGCTTATCATTTCCGCACTTCACTTAAGAAGAACAGATAATTTCTCCTTTGTTTCCTACGGCTTCATCATCTGTTATCTTTGTATGGTTGTGACTAATGTTAAGACTCAGGTAGCGTTTAGGCCGGCGATCCTTCAGCCAGAGGGATGAGTACGTCCGGGAGTAAGAGCGAGAGAAAAAAGGGTTTATTTTACATATTTACAGTGGCTCCAAATCTGGAAGCCTACTCTATGGGAGAGCACTTTGAAAGTCTCAGCTCACTACATGTCTGAGCACATACCAGAACACGTCAGGGCACACCACTGCACTCATGGTGTCTCCTTATAAAACATTCGTCTTCCCTAGTTGACCCCACTAGCGAATCAGATGACCTTGGTGTGGCCAATCAGAGTGGTCGTGTTGTTCACTGAACTCCGCCTCTAATGTTGCATCTTCCAAGCAAGGACGAGGCAATCCGGAAACATGGGGTTGAAACTCTTTCCACGAAAGTCGGTGACTTAGTTTCTTGCCCTCCAACTGTCATCTTGCCAGGGTCGGGAGAATGGCCTTCACGCTAATCCCCGCTTCTAACGAAGGGTAGCGGTTGTGGTCGGTCGCTTCTAAGTGAGCTTCTTTGTCCGAACGTCCGTCGGGCTGAGTCGCCAGGTAGGCGGCCGCTGATGAAGGGGGTGAAATCGGGGGAAGCACCCAAAGAATGCGCACTGCCGAGTTTGGGCGCTTGTTTGCCCGTCTCGTCGGTGTCGGGGACTGTCGCCGTCTGGGTGACGCTGATGAAAGGACCTGCCTCGATGGGAAACAATCAAAGAATGCGCCCGGCCGATTCGGGACGCAACAGACTCCTCCCCCGCCGGAAGATCCGACCTGAGGGTGGCCAGATGTGAGGTTGCCCGAAGCGTCGGTGGTCAGTCGAGAGCTCGTGGTTTCTTCTTGAAATGATGGTCAATGAGACACTCGAGCATGAGGTCTCAGCATTAACCTCGTTGTGGCCTTCTCCCTGGGAATACACAAGCACACACACGACCACAGGGCACAGGAAAGCGCCTTGCTCGCACGGAGAGCCATCGGGTCTAGCGAACAAATCACCGCACCTGCCCTTATCTAATAATAGCACCAAAGCAGCCATCAAATCACTAAACCTTCGCTGAAGCCCACAGTTTTGAGATTAGACCAGGATTGACAACTTTCTCGCAACCTCCGACATATAAGAGTCATCCCTAGTTACAAAGCACACCATGGTGTGCAAGCGCCTGAAATCTTTTTAAATCCACCATGCCTCGCTTAACCCAATAATTTGGACCCAAACTTTTGTGCCGCCAAAGCGAGCTCACATGTACCTCTGAGTTCAACAAAACCAGGTCGTTGTGCAGCAGACAGCAAAGGTAGAATACTTGAAAATGCTCTCAATAAATGATAAATGAAATATCATACGCCGCACAACCGCCATGAACAGACTGACATCCGCTAGTATGGCACGTACTAGTGCTACTGAGAGCCACATTTGCATCATGGATGTACTGGCAGAGTCGATTTAACTTTGCGGACAAAATTCACATGTAATACGTGCGACTCACGCACTAACAATTTCTTTCTCCTGTCCACAAAGGACACACGTTAAACAAACAACAAAAAAATATTGCGTAAATTACACGCTAACACTACAAGACTCGCGAACATTTCTAAAAGGTGAAGTGATAATCAAGCGCGCCACTACAGGCTTCAAACAACTAGCCTGGACCTGACACTGCATGCGTATCTCACATACAAAAAAGCCTATTTGCCTAAAAAGGAACGACAGGTTCAAAAAAAGTTTCACAAACATTTAGGCGCGCGCAAACTATCTCTTTCGGTATCTCGCTAAGCTTCTAAAATAAACGAACAACCAATAAGCTCGAAATGTGCTTATCCAAACGATCTCAAGTCTCGGAGACCTCGAAACATTTAACCAAACACAAAAAAAGAAACAAACAAACTGTTGTTTCCCCAAAACTAGAATTGACGCTTTTCATTCCGAGTAGCGCACCGGTTGCGCGTACTCGAGGCGGGCGCGGTCTGAAAACTTGTCTTGTTAACGAGGGAATACAAAGGGCACGTAGGTTATCCTTCTCGCTGCCCACCCCCGACACTGTACAAGCAGGCATCATGCCTTCAGGGGGCCGTGCGACGGCTTCGCTGCCGCGCGTGCGATTCGCGTCGCCGTACCGGCTCGCTATCCTGTGTCACGCCTAACACACCTCTAAGAGAACCGAGCGAGGGGGAACATAATTGCCCCCTTAGCGGCAGCTTCGCTTTTGTCCACCTTCCCGCCGATCGGCCCTTGCTTTTCTTTCTCGTCCAGCGGTTCGGACGCGATCTGTCTGAAAACACTCCAAGGAACAAACGCGCCGTTCGAACTCTTTGATTGCGCTCCAGTGTTGCCAGGTCCGACGAGGCGGCGTAGCCAAAAGCTAGAGAAGTTGTAGCCCAAATGTAGCCAAACAGAAAAAAAGTGCAAAATATTTCGTAGCCAAATATAGCCATTGTTATTTGCAATTTTATTTGTGTATACATTTTCACATTCGACAACGGCAATCCTTTTTTGCACAACCCGTCGTAGCAAAATGTCCGTGCCACCGTGACGGTCGGCTGTTTACATCAACAACAGCGACATCACGCTTGCACAGAACACTTTTTGGTTGGCCCCGGTAGCTCTTAAGTTCCAGGGAATCGCTGCAGAGGGCTAAATCAAGGCTTTTATTTTATGACAGAGAGTACTAAGTTATTATTTTTATTTATTTACAGTAATATTACCTACGAACTCTGTTTTTAGTTGTGGTGAACAGAAAATAATGTTCAGCGTCATTGATCTCTCACGTTATCTCTGCCTACGGCGTAGAAGTTCAGCTGTCCAGCGATCTGCTACGGCGACGTGCTCGCGGCTTCTTTTTTGATGAGCTAAAACAAGTCTTTCGCGCTATGATATCTCGCGTTATTTGTCTCATCGTCCGATCTTGTTTTCTCATTTTCTTGTTTTGTTTTTCAATTAGCTTGGCCCCGATTAGCTGGGACACACACGACCTATATAGTGACAATTTACGTCAAACTGGCCGCCATCTTAGGTCTCTAGCACGCCAATAACATGCGTTAAGAAAAGGGACAGGCAACAAACAGATGTCACTCACTGTCTGAATCGGTGTAAGCTGACTTTAAAAGATTAGTGCGCAAACCGGCACACTAGTGTAAGAAGCGCGCATTCGTTTTCGGCGACGAGCACGTCCCAAACTAACTCGCTCGAAATTGTAAAAGCCGCGACGGCGTACAAAGAGTAATGACAAACAACAAATTGTTAATAGTGGTAATGTTGTGAAAACCGGTTACTGTCGAAAAGCAAACCATGTCCATGGCTAATAAAGTTTTAGAATAGGGGCCCCTAAAGTTTGAGGCCCCAAAGAGCTTTGCCGGTGTTAGCGTTGAGGCATGCAGGAATGAAGAGTTTTGGAATAGGCGTTTTGCGTTTGTGGATAGCGTGTGGCGTTTGCAGCGTCACTACGGCGTCAAAGAAAAGCTGTTATAAATATTAAGATAAAATATTCAATTTTATGATAAGAAAAGTAATTTAGACTTTCGTGTTTTCGCCTTTAATTACAATTTGGAACTTATTCTATTAGCAGCATGCAACTTGTTGCGCTTAGTTTTGAGTAACCAACTTTACGCACCTTCACCCAGCCAAGTCAATTTGTGATAGGCCTACAAGACATGAAATCGACAATTGAATTCGGAATCAGCGTCGAATAATGAATCAATCTTCATTACACATGTTAGTTGAGAGAAAGCGATAACCGCAATCCCTTCTTCTAGCTTACGAACTTCACGCATTACCACGAATCAAGCCCAGTTTTATGCTAAATTAGAGCCGTCGCTTCGGTGGGCGCCGCCATGTTTGTTGACGAAAGCTTTTGGGGCAGCTTTTGGGGCTCCCGCTAAATCAATGAAATAGCGTGCCCGACGCAAAACCCAAACACAGTTTCCGTCTTGCGCATGCGCAGTGGCTTCGACGCTATTTCTTTGGGGCCCCAATACGTTTGAGGCCAATATTCTAAAACTCTAATAATTGCTGGGGTTTTACGTGGCAAAACCACGATATGATTGGGACGCATGACGCAGCGGGGGACTCCAGGTTAATTTTGGCCACCTCAGGTTCTTTAACGTGCACCTAAGTACACGGGTGTTCCTGCATTTCGCCTTGATCGAAATGCGGCCGCCGTGGCCGGGAATCAAACCCGCGTCCTCGAGCCAGCAGCACGACACCTCACAAGTTAAGCTAACATGGTGGGTGAAGTTCATGTGACGGGGTGCACTGATGTCATCGTGGCAAACATGTTTCGATATTAATAGAATGAGTATCTACATCCATGACGTTACGGGCAAACCATCTAGAAGTAAAAGCACCAGAACCCACCTTTGGCTCCGGGCTTTGCTCCCATTCTTTTATATACGTTCTCGCATACTTGGCCCACTTCCCCATGTTTGGATTCTCCTCTCTGAGGAGGATCCGATCTTACGTCCAACCTATCGAAATGAATCTCGAATCTAAGCACGAAGAAAAATTCATCTAGCAGAAAAAGGAAAATGGCAGTAAAGCTTCGCACATGATACGTGGAATAGTTCGAAAGCTGTGCCCGGTGAGATACTTCACCCAGAATTAAGACATGGCCATGAACACACTGGGGCGTGTCATCCACCCGTGCTTCCCTTCTTTTATGTCGGCGCCACGATCACCCGACGGCCCCGACCCTATGCTATTGCTCTCCATTCCTGATCATAGCCATGTTAGTACAGTGTACTGTGAAAAACCCACTACTCCCAGGTTCATCCCGATGCCCGGGGATCGGGTGCATAACGGTCAAGCGCTGTGCAAGTTTAAGTGCGTCAATGATCAAAGCCACCGGTTCAGACAACGGCGCAGAGAGGGAAGGAAAGGCGGGAAGGGTCATTTCGCGCACGCACACACGCACAACCACGCGGCCGGCTCAACCAGCTATAACACAGCCTTCGAGATTTGCTTCTACCCGCTCACAGCCACCTCTGGAGCGTGGATTAGGGCGCAACTTATAGCCCAAACACAGCCAAGTCGCAGATTTTCAGTAGCCCAAATATAGCCACATAGCCAACTCATCCAAGTCGACGCCAAAAAGTTTTTCCCGTAGCCCAATTTGGCTATATATAGCCAAACCTGGCAACACTGCTGCGCTCCCCACTTGGTTTAGCGCCTTTGTTCGGCCGCGTTGCGCTGTGTGCCGCATTCCCGATTTTGCGACGCCGTTTCATCCTAGCACGTTTACTAGTGCTCATTTTCAAGCCTTCCGCTTGAATCTCGTGCTGACCGGCACTTATTTGATCAGTAACTATTTCCATCTCAACCGCACAGTCTGAATGATTTGCGGGTAAATCATTCCTCTCAATGCTATCTCGACTGCCGGAGAGCTTCAAACACTCAGGGACAATGCAGCTATTTTCCGCTGTGAAACGTAGCTCGTATTCCTGGGAGCTGTCCACAACTGCACTGCCCTGCCTACATTGTGCTTTAGCGCACTTTCCTGACCGATTGGACTCTGCACTGGCGCTCTTGTCTGACGACTTGGGGCCACTTCGGGCTTCTGCAAGAGCTACCTTCGCGACGTACTCCCTGGATAACTTTGCCAAATCGTCCACAGCTGGCGTAGCTGCTTCTCTAGTATTCCATTGGCACAGTATCTCGTCGCGCTCAATACGGTCCCCATTAACGGGCTCCTCAAGAACTACGTCACGGTCTACGTATCTGGCCTCACCTGTGAACGTACCTTTAGGCTCACGGGGATCAGCCTCTCTTTCTACCATCTGTAGAACCGTGCGTGCCATTTGTTTGCACTTTCCGTGCGCTACTTTTACGGGTGCCTGACATTTCTGCTGCTCCACTTCAAAACCCTGCTCCAATCTTTTAATCTCTTGATTGAGAGCTTCGATCTCTTCCTTTTGTTGCTTAATCCATTCCTGTCTTTTCAATTCCTCCTCATGCTCAATTGCTACCTGTTCCTGTTCTTTTAGAATTAAGCTGCCGAAATGATCAAAGTATTTCTGATCCCTGTTGCTTTCTAAAATGGCTCTAATTTCGGCTTCTGATATATCATCCTCTACCTCTACATTGAGCTCCTCACACAACCGCAACAAGCTAGCTCCATTCAAACTCATGAGGTCCCTGGTCACTACTTTAGGCTTTGGCTCAGCTATTCCACAATAATTGCTGCGAAACCTGCACAAATGAAAATGCAAGTAAAAGAACTACCAGCGGTTGAATTCTGTTTTCCCTAGAGAATTTGAAGCCTGGAAAATATAGCAAAACCCAAACGCCTATACACAGAAGTAGCACCAAGTCCCCAAGCTCTCCTCCACCGCGTCGAATCAATTGCACGAAGACGTAAATCCTGTGTCGCTTTTAACTGATTCCGATTCCGGTAGGTCTCTACGTCCCAATTACTCCCACAAAGTATGAGGTCTGGCTTTAGTAGCTGGTTCAGATCTATGCTGAAAGCCGCTTTCTGCTTGGATGCGCAACGACCACAGTATCAAAATGGGCAGTTGTACACGCTCCATCGCTTTTTAGAAAGTCTAGGCTAAAAGATCCGATGACTCAAGCGCAAAGCCAGGCACTCACCCTGTACCGTGCAGTCATGATGCGGCTGCGTTCATCCAGCAGCTCGCGAACTAGTTGACGATTGGCGTTGGCTGCAGGTTCCATCTTGCCGCTGTCATCCAGTCGCTCGTGAATCAGGTTGTTGGGGACTGGCGTTGGCTGCAGGGTCCATCTCACCGCGTCCATCCAGTTGCTCGCGGTATTAGATATTAGACGACGTTAGACAACCACCACCACAAGCGACGTACCTCTCGCGCGCATGAATGTCTGCGGAAGTGCATCATCATCATCAGCCGATATTTTATGTCAACTGCAGGACGAAGGCCTCTCCCTAGTCTTGCGCTAGCGTGTTCCAACTTGCGCCTGCGAATTTCCTAACTTCATCATCCCACCTGGTTTTCTGCCGTCCTCGACTGCGCTTCCCTTCTCCTGGTGTCCATTCTGTAACCCTAATGGTCCACCGGTTATCCATCCTACGCATTACGTGGCCTGCCTAGCTCCATTTCTTCCGCTTAATGTGAACTAGAATATCGTTTATCCCCGTTTGTTCTCTGATCCACACCGCTCTCTTCCTGTCTCTTAACGTTACTCCTAAGATTTTTCGTTCCATCGCTCTTTGTGCGGTCCTTAACTTGTTCTCGAGCTTCTTTGTTAACCTCCAAGTTTCTGCCCCATATGTTAGCACCGGTAGAATGCAATGATTGTACACTTTTCTTTTTAACGACAGTGGTAAGCTCCCAGTGAGGATTTGGCAATGCCTGCCGTATGCACTCCAACCCAACTTTATTCTTCTGTAAATTTCTTTCCCATGATCAGGGTCCCCTGTGAGTAATCGACCTAGATAAACGTACTCCTTTACAGACTCTAGAGGCTGGCTGGCCATCCTGAATTCTTGTTCCCTTACCAGGCTATTGAACATTATCTTTGTCTTCTGCATATTCATCTTCAACTCAATTCCTACACTTTCTCGATTAAGGTCCTCAATCATTTGTTGTAATTCGTCTGCATTGTTGCTGAATAGGACAATGTCATCTGCAAACCGAAGGTTGCTGAGATATTCGCCGTCGATCCTCACTCCTAAGCCTTCCCAGTCTAAGAGCTGAAATACTTCTTCAAGCATGCAGTGAATAGCATTGGAGAGATTGTGTCTCCTTGCCTGACCGCTTTCTTGATAGGTAACTTTCTGCTTTTCTTGTGGAGAAGCAAGGTAGCTGTGGAATCCTTGTAGATATTTGCTAAGATATTCACGTATGCCTCCTGTACTCCTTGATTACGCAATGCCTCTATGACTGCTGGTATCTCTACTGAATCAAATGCCTTTTCATATCTATGAAAGCCATATAGAGAGGTTGATTGTACTCCGCAGATTTCTCGATTACCTCCCTCATGACTCCGACAATTAAGTGCCGCATACATGCTCATTATTTTAGGCCCTCCGCCATGCGCAAGTGACTTATTGAACTAATTCAGGTTTTCAAAGTAAATTGCGTCACAGAATTCGTAAAGTATGACTGACACACAAGCTGCAGACACGATAGCTTCGGATTGTAATTCGAACATACGAGAAGACATATTTCTGCAAGGCTGAACTCAAACACACAGCCGTTCTCCAGGTACTATTGGAGGTCTTTCTGACTAGGTAGATGTATAGTCTTTGGACAGTGTTCGCCATAATGCCGGTTAGAGTCGCAGCACGTGCTGTACGAGTGGAGCCGCCACCCAACGGGTGGAGCCGCCACCTATCAAGGACAGATACAGTGTGCGCACGATATCGCCCGATGACGTTATATGATGACGTTATCACGTCAAAAGTGGCGTCACGCGATGACGTCTTTGTCAAGTGATGATGTCACCTAATGACGTCACGTGATACCTCTTCGAAAAGAAGCGCACTGTGCGCTTCCCGCTTCTTCGCAATGTCTCCAGGATCGGCGCACATTTTTGTGCACATGGACATGAAAAATCCCGACCATCTAGAAGCTTACAGGTTTGCTCTAAAGTAGAATGTACATGTAAGCTCGGTCCACTTTTTCACGTTCACTAGGGCCGGTACAATGTGAAACTATTCCCCCAATCTGTGTTTATTCCAAACCGGCCATTAGCCTTCCGTGATAGGATAAAACGGCTCCAGGTGTTCCCACATTGGCGTGGCGGCCGCCTTTATGGGCAGAGCTGGAGGCATTTTGACTTATCACGGAGCGCTAATGGCCGATTTGCAATAAAAACAGATTGGAATAGTTTTATGTTATACCGGCCTACGTCTTGCATAACTTGCGAAAAAATTACAAGAAAAGTGGGAGTGCGCTCGTCTTTCATGCGCGCAACAAGCTTTCCGGCCTTTGCAATAGGATCAACAAAAATATTCATAATCAAACTGCAAAAAAAATTGTACAAGTAGAAAGCATACGCAATCACTTTGGTCAATCTTGGAGTGCAGTTATCTAACGGATACCACTTTCCTGTCGGCGCTGCTACATCAGCGATATGGACCGCTGCATTATTTTATCATCATCAACTTCATCAGCCTATATTTATGTCCACAGCAAGACGAAGGCCTCTCCCTGCGATCTCCAATTACCCCTGTCTTGCGCTAGCTGGTTCAAAATTTATCACCCCAACTAGTTTTCTAGCCGTTCTCGACTGCGCTTCCCTTCTCTTGGCACCCATTCTGCAACTCTAATGGTCCGCCGGTTATCTACCCTAAACACTACATGGCCTGCCCAGCTCCATTTAATTCTCTGAATGTCAGCTAGAATATCGGCTATCCCCGTTTGCCCTCTCAACCACGCCGCTCTCTTCCTGTCTCTCAACGTTAGGCCTAACATCTTTCGTTCCATTGCTTTTTGTGCGGGGTTTCACTTGTTCGCGAACTTCTATGTTGACCTACAAATTCCTGCCCCATGTGCTTACACCGGTAGAATGCAATGATTGTACACTTTTCTACGACAGCGGTAAGCTCCAGTCAGGATTAGGCAATGCCTGCCGTAGGCACTCCAACCCAATTTTATTCTTCTGTAAGTTTCCTTATCATGATGAGGGTCCCCTGTGAGTAATTGACTTTGATAAACGTAGTCCTTTACAAACTCTAGAGGCTGACTGACGATCCTGAGTTCTTGCTCCCTTCCCAGAGTATTGAACATAACCTTTGTTTTCTGCAGATTAATCTTGAACCCCACTCTTACACTGTATTCAATTAATTACACTGTACGCTGTATTAATTACAGTCATCGAAAGCATGCGAGCTCAATAAAGGTTTTGGTTTCCGGCCATCTAGCAAAATATTGCAGTTTCCCATCTGTCTGTTTGTGAAATAGACAAAATAAATTTGGTGATTGATTGATTGATGTAACTGTGAACGCGTGCATGGTGAGTGCGAAATTTTAGCTGGGCACTATGAGCAATGTGAACGCAAAATTTTCGGAGTCTTCGCCACCAATCAGGGGGCGACAATTATGCCAGCGTGCCATTGCTATCGCTATTTCGTGATGAAGTCATGCACTTAGCACGTGACCCAAGTGACACGTGACCGCAGCCAGCACTTGACCTCGCAAAGTGAATCGAGCGGCCAGTAGCCAGGAAATCTTGCGTGTATTTGCTGGCTTCTTTCACGCTCGGAAAAAACACTTTTATGTAGCACGTATTGAGCACGAGGAAGCTGTATCGGGCAAGTTACAGACAATGAACCCAAGTCATTGTCTGTTTGCTTTATATGGGGATGATTAGGAAATTTGAGTCCTACTGTTTCCCTTCTTCTATATAGACCGTTTCATCGAGGGCGCCTCCATTTTTGCGATCACAGCGCCGTCTATCATCTGGGGCCACTATGCTGGTATGTGGGATCATGCTGGAAAGTGTACAGCGGATCTGGTATAGAGTTGCATATAAGTCAAGGTGCCCCAGTTCTGCATGAAAGTAAGTTACATGAAAACATCAGTGAACAATAGTGGTCGAACGAGTAATACCTCTGGAGTGAGCGTTTTGGCAGCAGTGTTTAGATAGAGGTCAGCATGAGCAGAAGCACGCTTGTCGAAACGTGGCTCCAGAACCATTCCTTGTTACAGCACTGCTTATCTGGTGAACAGTAGTCCCTCTTAGAGAGGTAAGGGCCCAGAAAAATACAGCAAACAATGGGGGAAATTTTTTTCTGCTTTGTTCTGTCAGCCAACAGAAGCTGAAAAAAAAATGCTGGCTCTCCCGTAATCGAGAGTAGATGTAAGCATGAAATGACTACCGGCAAAGCAGATTGGTTCCTCGACGCAGGCCTAAAAACTTACATAGCCGAAGTGAACCTGGTTTGAACTGAACCCTCTTGCGAGTCTCTAGTCGGCCAAACAACCATCCGCGCCGCGCCGGACGCTGCCGGCTTGGTCACGCATCGTTGCGCCATCTCTCGAAGGAGGTGGCGCAAAACCCGCGACGCGGAACTCACGGACGTTCAAAAGAGCACAGACAACCCTGTCTCAGCGCCAAAAGATGACAATCAAGTGTATGGTGTACTGGGGCGCTATAGCGTAAAATGATTCCAAACTGTTTTGATTCCAAATGCCTGAACTCAAATTTACGTAACGACCGACGCAAGCATCAGGCGGTGACCCGCAGTGTTGTCTGAACAACCCAATCACACACTCTCCTCGTTTATAGGAGGTCACCTTTGTTCGCTTTCAAAACCAATAACATTGTCTACACTCAGCGGTTTTTCTTACGTAATTGGCTGACAAGAGGCGAGGAGAATGCTCTAGTGGAGAGGGTTTCAATGGGGCCGAGCCAGCACAGTGAAAATAGATAACCGCATGAAGAGGGCGGTGCCGGCTTCTCCGATTGGTCCGGTTCGCCTTACTTAGCTTGCGGTGGGTGGTCAAAAATCGCGGCGGCGTGCACTGCAACGGTAAGAATGCCGCTAAAACGGATCCTCAGCAAGGAAGAGTTGGCAGAGCGATGTCGTATACATGCCGAAAGGGCTCGATAACGTTTTACTGCCACGCAAAAAGGTTTATCATGCGCAAACAAATACATGCTCATCGGCAGGTGCGAGTAGCGAGGGCCTGAGCGATCGGTGGGCAGCTATCTTCTATTCCGTTCGGAACGGGGCAGTCTGTGGCTATTCAGAAAAAAATGTGGTTGATCCCTCTTATATAGGAATCGGTATAGAACACGAAAGTGAAACGTGTCTTCAGAGAAGTAGTGTAATGTTTATTGTACATTGATATATAATGTCTATTGGTGTTTTGTGGCTAAAGCGCCCTTAGGCGTTGATGCACCCACGCTGACGCCTGGTGGCACGTCTCCTCCATCACGACTACCAACGTCGATGACCATGAGCAACCGTCGTGCATATGGAAGCTGCACTACGCTGCACACGCTAGCACAACGCGAAAGACGAAGCACGTAACTGACACACTAATACAACGCGCAAGACAAAGCACGTAACTGAATCGTCACCGAGTCAAATCAGCGCGTACAGCGCGTCGTAATTGCAGCCTCCGCGATCAACTTCAGAAACATTTTCAGAGCTAATTGCGGAGGCCACGCTCCGCTGTGCTGATTACGGTGAACGCCACTACCAACGCCACCTAGGTGGCGTTGGTAGTGCTTCTTGATGCCAGCGTCCCTTCGAATGCTGGCATCGAGGCGTCGTAGTGCTGAGACCACCGAAGCGTTCACTGTCGGTGCGCGTTAGTGTCATAATGCAGTACTTCTCTTTTCTGCTCGTAGGCGGCGGCACCGCCCCGAGCAAGAGCGCGGGTACACGGAGGAGTGTTAGATATATAAGACGCGTCTGTGTAGCTCTCTGCAAATGCGTTTGTGGCGCAATGGGTTAAACGCTCGGCGATCTATCGTCGCGGACCCAGAGGTCGTGGGTTCGATTTCGAAATTTTGCATGTTTGTGGAACTTTTTCTTCTGGTTTCTTTCTTTGTATTATGTTCTATGACGTATTTCCGTGACGGAAATACGTCAGTGAAGTCTTGGTGGACCCCGGCATAAAACACTTTCGTGTTAAAATTTTGCGTTTTGTTCGGCATATTATTGCATTTTTTCAAGTACACGTCACTTTTGCATGGTGAGTTTTCGCGGTTTTGTGAGGTCGCATGGCAGACAGGCGAAGTGGGTGTAGCCAGAAAACATTGGACCAATAGCAATCGGCTAGTGGTGAAAAGGCGTCGAATCAGGAATGATTATTTTACTTTTGTGCGGTTTAATCATGCATAATCAATGTGTACACGTTAAGCCACTGCACAGGTCGATTTCTTAAGCCCGTTTTTACGTTGGCCTGCCCGTCCGAGCCCGACCAAAAGTTTTACTGTGGGACCCGGGCCCGGCCCCGGCCCGGAAATAATCTACGTTACCCGCCCGGCCCGGCCCGCACCCCTTTACCTTAGGCCCGAGCCCAGCCCGAGCCCGGCTCGAAACCAGCCCGAACCCGGCCCGAGACCGAAAAAGATATATTTTTCAGAGTCGAGACGCGCGAGGATAAGTCGCTGCACGCTACATGCACATCACCAGAAAGCCCGAGCCCGGTCCGGGCCCGGGTGAAAAAGCACATGCTGTGCCCGAGCCCGACCCGAGCCCGTGAAAAAACTGCTCTACCCGGCCCGGCCGGGCCGGGCCCGGGCTTTTGGGTAAACCCGAGCCAGTGCAGGGCTCTAGTACACGTTATAGCAGATGGGGAGCTACCGCGGTTTTCGTGACGTAGCGTGACATACAGGTGAAATTGGGAGTGGCCCGAAAATGTTTTGACCAATCGTGGAGGCTGATTACAGAAATTGGAATAAAAACAGTTTGGAATCATTTTACATCTGCCTTTTGAACGTCGCTTTTGGAAATGACAAATAAAAATTCAGCGTACTAGAAGTAACAGCTTCAGTGATATTATAACGTTAGGAAGAAATGGGAAGCAATATATTTTGTAACTGGTTTGGGCAGTAATCAGCGTATGTAATGGTGGCATATACATTAATGGGGTTGGGCGCCAGAGACAGCATTTTCTTATATTTTGACTGGTTGCCCGGATGATCTCGTTTTGGTCTCGCAATGATGCCCGGATGTTCTCGCAGGTTCTTATTTTGTCCTCGCACCCATTCTCGTCTTGAGTGCCCGGATAGCGGCTCTGTATTTTCGCTCAAGGTCTCTTGAAAACCGACGACAACGGGACCTAAAAGAATTGCATGCGTAAAAAATAACAGCAACAATTACCATCCACAGTTATACTTGTC
The DNA here is from genome assembly GCF_013339745.2 of Dermacentor silvarum. NCBI lineage: Eukaryota > Metazoa > Arthropoda > Arachnida > Ixodida > Ixodidae > Dermacentor > Dermacentor silvarum. The sequence goes on along the minus strand of NC_051161.1, from coordinate 143,572,743 downwards.
ATTATCTGCTGAGCAGCAAACCATTTTAGAAGCGACGTTGACGACAAGGAACCTGCAAGAAAATTTTTAGGTGTCTTTACTAAGTGGTTTCAATTTTGTTTTGAAAGCGTAGCCTAGAATTTTAACGTATAGCATTGAATCACTATAGATACTACCAAGCTTTGGTAGCATATGCAGCAACTCAAGCACAGCAGAATACAGGACGCCATCTGGGTTTTGTTCCTTGACTGACGTCTAGAACGTGGAATTGCCAACCTCGTGACAAGCTCATTTCACTAATCAGCAGCTGACACCTATACACCTTCTCAACGAAACCGTCTTGGGTATCGCCTTAATGCTCTCTGCGCTGTACTAATTGCACGTGAACCCCCCTCGCAAATAGCATTGCAGATGCTGCTGCGCATGCTTTCGCACTCCCGTGGCACAGTCCAGAAAGGAGGCACTCTCTCAAGCCGATGAAAACGTCTATAGTTTCTGCTGTAGACACCTTTGTCATCTGCCAGTTGAGAACGAATCGGGTCTTCGTTTGAAACTGTTCGCAAGTTTCGCAACAGCCTCAGTTAAACGTGCTGATTAATGAATATATTGATGAGATTTTACACACCAAAACCACGATCTGAATATGAGGCACGCCATAGTGGGGAACTCCAGGTTAATTCGACCACCTGGGGTTTTTAACGTGCATATAACGCACGGTACACGGTCGCATTTGCCTTTCGCACTCAAATAAATACTACCGCCGCGGCCGGGCGGCCCTCGTGCTTAGCAGCACGATGCCATAGCCGCTGAGGCACCACGGCGTGTGTAAACGTTTTCGAAAAGTCATCTACGTACTATCAAACTTCAATGTGGAAGCAGCCGTGAAGGATTCAATTGCCTATGCGTCCAGCAAGTGTGGCTCGTACACTGAGTGACATTTTACTTAGTTATCCAATTAGCAATCTTTCATAGAAGGGAACGATGTGTTCATTTCGTTGTCTTCATGTTCACTGTTTAATTATCGCGCGTATTTTAGGATAACTAATTTTTATTGCTAGGATAATAAACATCAGCTATTTTTACTCGAGCTTAAATTATTTTTCCAAATTTCCTAAAAAACAAGAAAATATGGCTGCGGCTTAGCTCAGCTTACCCTGGATATGCAAAGCGAAAGGTTGGTTTAGCCTGGTTAAGTCTTGGTTTCACCTGGTTAACATTTGATTAAGCTATAATTATTATACTTAGGCATACACTCATCGTAAAGCCAGGTATAAATTATAAGCTCACAAGTCCAAGCGTTTTGCGAACCGAACGGCTCGCTTTTCCTCAGTCTCCGACGCTAGCTTCGCACGCTTGGCAATGTTGGCATTCCGGTCCCTCTCCAGTGAAGCAGCTCGTCGGGCGATATCTGCGGTGTGGTCAGACACCGCTTGCAGACGTTGGCTTAAATCCTCCCGCTCACGCGCAACGCTCAGACAAGACAGCCCGGTCTCGCTCTCATCCATGGCGAGCGCGGCGTTCCTTTTAGCCAGGCGCGCGGCGAGTCACGTGGTTAGGCGGCAACCCAGCTGCGGCATGTGCATGCGCCAAGCCGGCGGCGGCGGCAGCTGCACGAGATGCATTGCCAAGGATGCGACGCAGCTGTAGTCAAATGAAGGTCAAATGGCTGGCGACGGCGAAACTCAGCTCGACTAGGTTAATAAAGCTTTCGGTTTAATAATGATTTTCCCCCACGGAATATTTCCCGACATTTTGTATGCCTTGTCTCCCTGTTGAAAGCTTGGCTCCCGAAGCAGATCTTGTTCGGTGAATGCTAATAACGTCGTATCCATCTTTCAGTGAACCCCCCTATTGCTTGAAATACTAGATGTAACGTGTCAAGTATTTCCCTTTACAGGTTGAACTCGAACAGTGGATCCAAGCATATGGTGAAGACATGAGTGAGCTGGCAAGTAGCCATTTCGACGTGGTTATGTTCACGTACCTCCTTTGCTCCGTAAAGAACACGAGAAAAGTCCTCGAAGAAGCCAAGCGGGTTATGGTGAAAGTAAGTGATTCCAGTGTGGCTGTGGCAGTTCTAAAAAACTGTTGCACTATATCTTCTTGTAGCACTTACTGCACATGTCAAATTTTGTCAACAATTATGCTTCAAACAACGTGAATGCAGGACTACTCATTCAGTGGTAGTAGGCTGGTATAAGAAAAACATCAAGCTTTGGATCAATACTTAAGAGCCAAGTCACCGTTATGGAATAAATGACGCGTTGCCATATATTACAGATAAGTTGTGTCATACAAATTAAGTAATAGGCTGCAACGGACTGACGCCTTTCTAAACATTACACGAGAAACAATGTAAATCACAATAGAAGCGAACAGACGCTTTGTTTATTTCTTGCGAAATCATATACCGAGGTAATCATAGGCAACTGAGATCATTTGCTGTGTTTCGCTTTGTTCGGGTGTTCCGATGAATTACTTGCGTGCCTTTAGCAGCCGTTCAGCCGTTCCGTTGCTTCCTGTGGCCCTTCTAATGCTTCTGTCAACGCGGGCAAAAAAAGGTAACCCTGAAGAGGAATATTTAATAATGTTGATCTCACAGTCTACTGCTCAGGCTTCCTGCTGCCTTTAGCCGGCCAGGTTGTGGCTCTCAGAGTATGCTCTGGTCACCATTGCAGTGGAATAGTAGCTCGGAGAAAGTGGCGTCGTGTCTGGTATATATATTTTCTATTAGCGTTGTTAAGGCATTTTCTATGCGTCTACAGCTTTTAATGAAAGACGGGCTCAATTTGATATGTTCTTGGTGTATTCAATTGCTTGGAAAAGCTGTGTTTGAGTTTGCTAACGACTGTTTTAATGCGCCAGCATTCTTAGCGAGTACCCCAGCTCCGTCTAGCGAAAATGCACGCGAACAGTGTAAGGCCTGTATCGGCGCAAAAATGCGTTATTAGCAAGGTTGAGCCATTTAATCGTTATAATAGTATAAATGTAGATGATTGGTACTTTTACAAGCTATAAGGAAGAAGTTAAACAAAAATATGATCAGAGAATGCCCAAACGATACATAGGGATCTGCAGAAAATGCATGGGGAAGCTTGAAATAAGGGTGAGCCAACTTGAAATTTGGGGGGGGGGCAAATGAAATTGCGCAGTGACACAACTTATATGTGGAGGTGGGCCGACTTAAAAATTGGACATGGGCCGACTTAAAATTTGGATATGGGCCCCAACTAAATTTGGAGGTGAGCCAGCCTGAAATTTCGTGGTGGGCCAGCTAATATTTTGGAGTGGGCCTAGTTAAATTTGAGGGTGGACTGACCAGAAATCTCTGGGTAGGCCAACTGAAATTTGGTGGTATGCTGATGCATGCTTAGACAACTCTAGTGGAGAGTCTGCATTCTATTTCTACTCTGCCTTTCGGCATTGACTCATGCAAAACCCCAGCCTAGTTATTTTTGGGATCAGACAGTAGATGATTCGGCTGGCGTGAAACACAGTGAAAGTAAGAGAAGGAATTCCAACACGACGGATATCTTGTTCACCATTCGTAATGTCTCTAAGATTCAGTTTTGCCAAATACACTTGTGTGCATGCATTCGTTTGACTTATTTCATTTGAATCCTATATGGATTGAAAACTTGGGTGTCGGGGTGTCGGCAGGGCCTCGCTAATCCTCACTAAAGCCAAGGTTTCCTGGTACAAAAACGCAAACATTGCATTATAATAAAGTTAGAATATTTGCGGTGCATAAACTTGAGCGTTAATTGAAATTGCACGTGGCATAGAATGAAAACAAATAACACAAATGAACGCATCGCGTTCAATTGTATGGCAAACGTGACTCTGCAAGTCCTGTTTCTATCATGTTTTAGGTGATGAATTTGTAGAAATAGCAAGTCTCTTTGAAATGTTCTTTGTTTCCTAAATGAGATGAAAGAATGATGGCTTAATAACACGATCAAACTTTGATTATAGTAGGCTTGTTTGTGCGTGTTTTTATGACAGCCTGTTAATTAAGAAATTCCATATCAAATTGAGCTAGTGACATCACACACACAACCAGTCACAGAGATTTCGGTTCAGTGGCATCATTATTTTGTTGTTATCATATGTTTGTCATTTGACAGGGATCTGACTGTTTTGAAGTAATATAAACCTGAGTGACAGCGGCCATATGCACGGGGGTTGGCAGCCTTCGGGTGACGCATGAGTTTAAGCTACTTGTGACATGAACAGCCGTGGACGCACAGTCGATCTTCGTTTATGAAAAAGCAAATGTAGGAGTTCTTTGACAGGCACACTTCGGTTGGAGATGAGGACGACAATGGAATTAACAAAGAAAATACACGGGTGGTCGCATATAAGGAACACCTAACACAAAACCGCATACCTGATGCATTCAGGCTAATAGAGGTGTTTTTGCGGGTGCGTATAGATGCGTTAACGGCGGAAAAAAAGCTAATATCGTCTTACGGGTGATTTCTTGTTATCTAGCCGCACAACCAAATGACATACAGATGTGAGGCCCTTTATTCTCTAATATAAGGTATCCCTGAAGAACTTCCCTTGAAAGGTGCAAATTAATACAGTGCAGATCAGTCTATAGCCTCGTAAGAGCGGTTTAGCCGGCAACAAGATATATATATATATATATATTTATATATATATATAGATATGAATATGTGAAAAATATAGGTTGAGGTGGAAGACGCGCGTACGAAAGAAACCATACTTTATTTCCTACGTTGTTGCCGGGGTCCGGCCTTCGTCATGGAATACATGAAATGGTAAGGCGTCGTGCTTAAATACCTACATGATATGGGGGGAGGGGGGCCGACAAATTGTTGCTGTAAGGTACTTAACCCGTGTCGAACCAGCATTGCACATGTCACAGGTGATTTAAAAAATAAAAAATTCTACGCCACGGCATGGTTGCAAGCACAGGTTTGTACAGGTTCGCAGAGCAGCAAATGTAACCAACCATATATACATCAGGAATAGGGTATACAAAAAGAGCACACATACCTTTAAAAAAAGAAAAAGCAACCGGGGGAAATACAAACAGCCATGAAAGGAGATAGCTTTTTGCTGTAGAGTACTTGCACCGTGACGAATCATCACTCAAACTTGCTAAGAATGCACCACGCAATGATTGCAACGACAGTTTCGTAGAGCAAAAAATGCAACAAAGGACGGAAAAGGAAAGGAAGGGGCCGTTGGCTTTTTGTGGTTATGATTGCCAAAACGAGCCCCTCGGTTCCCCTTATTTCGTATTTCATTATGACGGTCTCGAATCTGGCCCTCTTGATGTCATTATGTATAGCATGCGAGGGTTTATTAGTCACGTGCCTGCTCTCCCAAGATCACGTGTATCGTGACGGCATCGGACTAAAGAGGATGTTCCACATCTGAGTGGCGCTGGCTATATATATATATATATATATATATATATATATATTTAGCAACCGCTTTCATGGCACAGGCGGAGAAAAGAAGCTTGAGTGCCACTACACTCCCTCGAGAAATAAATGCGGCTGTGTTTTTACGTCAATGTTCTATGTTTTTGCAACATTCATAAGTCCTTCGGATTATACTGTCAACGTCATATGACGTGGTCTGCACATAGAGAAATTCCACCAGACTCCTTCTCGCGTAACAATCTATCATTATACAGGTACAATTTATTTGCTAAGGCATTCAGAAAACATGCTCAAAAAAACCTGATGTCAGGCTTGCATCCGCAGCGCCAAAGAGGGTGCAAAAAATCAGAAAGATCATGTTCACCAACAATCGTTAACATTACCCCGCATTCTTCAGCAAAAGAGCACATATGTTTGAAAATCAGCGCAAACTAACCTTTGTATTTCTGTTCAGCATCTGTCCTGAGCACAAGCCTATTGAGTGAACTTGGTGACTGCGGGTTGGTAACTTGTTAGTGTTTCCGGTTGAGCGAGGGGTGTACATTTAGCACACATAAAAGTGCTTGAACCTTGACCGGAAATGTAAAACATTTTACAAAACAACTTAATTCGCTCGGATAACTCCCCTGCCGACAAAAAGAAAGTCTATAAATTGAAGCTTAACTGTTGCACATGTACAAGAGCCTTTAATGCTTTAGCATTCTTAGGAAACTTCCCGCACCTTTCGTGGGCAGCCATCTTTTTGTAAGGTAAGCCTCTAACCATTTTCCCGCCTAGCTGGATCACTTTGTAGTCAATGGTCAAATGGGTAGTGCATCGGGCTGCTGTATGAGGTAACAGGGCTCGAAACCAATCATCGGACCAACTTGGGTCACTGCGTATGTGGTAATGTGTAGACATGTGCCGCTCTTGAATGAATCCGTTTCACGGCTACAAGGGTCACTGCAGA